>NW_003307651.1:144984-169938 GCF_000143455.1 Volvox carteri f. nagariensis | reverse complement strand
GGGGAAGGGGGAAAGGGGGAAAGGGGGGGGGAGACGAACCACGAGCGAGCGAGTGAAGCTGAAGGGGGGAAAGGGAGAAGTGGGGGAAATCGTAGGGGGGAATAACACGCAAAAAAATGATAATCAACTCCTGATCTCCAGGTGCAGGTGCAGTATGCTTTGCTTTCAAATGAAAGCGGCGATATTGGTGGCTACAGACAGACAGACAGATACACATGCGTTTTTTGCAGACTGCCTGATTGTGTACCTTTGTTCATTTGTTAACAAATATCATGCCTAGGTGTGTATTTGTGTGTGTGTGTTTTGTGTCGTACCGCGCTTGATGGACGGATCTTGCAAGACCTTTTTCTCAAACTCGGCCAAGTGATCTTGTACGGCATCTGCACCAAGGTTGTTGAAGCCGTACCGATTGATGGTGGCCCTGAAAAACACGTCGAGGTGGGGGGCGCGTGAGTGTGTTCCTTCATTAAATATCCATTAGTCAAATCCCCGAAACCCCTCCCTTCACAACAAAACCACGTTATATATTCCCCTCCCCCCGTCCCTCCCCTCAACCTGCGCTAAAAGTCCAACCAACGCCATAACCCCCCCACACCCCCTCACTCACCCCCAAATCCCCCCAACCCCACGCCCTACCCCCCTCCCCAAACCCCGGGGAATGAGGTTATCCAGACGGGAAACAATCCATCTTTCTTCACCCCACCCCCCTCAGGGTCCCCCCAACCTCCACTCCCCCGCAACCGGCCCTCCCCCCCCCAGCACCCCCCCCAGCTGCCGCTCACTTCAATTCCGGTATCCTGAAAACCCGGGGGGTGGGATTACCCGGCTGGGGCCGCGGGGTGATGGAGCCTGAGGGGGTGAACAAGGGGCCCGGGAGAAAACACATTTGGTTGGGGGTTTTCTGGTGTGTGCGTGTGTGTGTGTGTGTGGTGTGGGGGGGAGGGTTTGGGGGGGGTTGTTTGGGGGGAGGAGGGTTTTGGAAATGCCGCATGGCGGCGAGGATCTTGAAAATGAGAACGACATCGGTTTCCTCTCTTGTGGCGAGTCGAGTCGAGTGGAGTGGAGTGGAGTAGGGAGAATTCGTTGGGGAGTGGCGCCGTTGGGTGGCACCCCACCGCACGGGTGACGGGAGGCGGAGGAGCGGGTCGAGGGTGTGGCGGGGGTTGAGGTGGTTGCGGAGTGGTTGTCAATTCAGTTGACATCCGTACAAGAGCATGGATACTGATTAACGGGGGGTGTTGGCGGGTTGGGGC
The DNA here is from genome assembly GCF_000143455.1 of Volvox carteri f. nagariensis. Taxonomy (NCBI): domain Eukaryota; kingdom Viridiplantae; phylum Chlorophyta; class Chlorophyceae; order Chlamydomonadales; family Volvocaceae; genus Volvox; species Volvox carteri. Next base: position 168,685 of record NW_003307651.1, on the reverse strand, counting down.
GGGTTGGGGCAGTGCAGCAGTGTGTGTGTGTGTGTGTGTGTGTGTGTGTGTTTCTGTATGTATATGTGTGTATGTGTATGTGTATGTCTGTATGTGTAGGAGGGGTTGTTATGTTAACATGTTCATAAGGCCCACGATGAAGCCCAATGAATGAGCCGCATATTCGTACATCCCCATACACATACGAATACCCGTACATGCATACATACATGCATACATACATACGAACACCACGTACCTACTTCCACAAATCCGAAGCCCAGGCCCATTAGCCCGGCCACGGCCTCGGCGTTTTTGTCAAACCCGGCGGCTAAGCCTATTTAGGAAAGTGAGAGGAGGACGGGAAAGATATACATGATATTAAATACAATAATATTGTTTTTAATCTCACTAATAGAATTATTTATGAAATAATGTAAGGTATAATTATAAAGAGGAGGGGGAGGAATCGGCGAAAGGGGGAGACGGCAGTCAGGGAAACCCTAATGGCCTTCAGATGGCAACACAAAAAAACCTAATAACCTACCCACCCAAGTCCCAAACAAGCAGCTTCCCTCACCAGTTCGCCAACTCCCTCCTTCAATACTTCCTTTATCGTCCCTAACAATTCCTTGCTTCATTTCCTTCCTTTTCCCTTAAAATCCCCATCCACCACCCGCTTCCCAGGTACCTAGCGGGTTAGGGAAGTCCAGTCCAAACACCCGGGTGCGCAGCGAGGGCGGGTCGGGGCGGGTGTCGCGGGGGAGGAGCCCGCGAGCAGCTGCCTGCGGAGAACGGGGTGGGGTGGGGGGTGGGAGATGATAATGTCATGGCAACGATGTAGATGATGATAATGATGTTGATAATGATGTTGATAATAATGTTGATAATGATGTTGATAATGATGTTGATAACGATGTTGATAATGATGTTGATAATGATGTTGATAATGATGTTGTAATGATGTTGATAATGATGTTGATAATGATGTTGATAATGATGTTGATAGCTCAAGTTCCAGCGGCCCCCCCTCCCCTTCCCCCTCCCCCTCCCCCATTTGTATCTTTTTTTTGAAGGTAATATATTACATTTACGAGGCCTCAATTGGTTTGTCAAATCTAGAAGTGACACGCCGACGTAAACACTTTGTTTCCGATTAATTCATATTTTACACTTTCCGATACCTTTTCCTCTTTCCTTTCTTTTTCTGCTTTCTTTAAGGACTTTCCTTTCATCTCGGCGGCTAGGTAGTTTTTTTCCGCTTTTTCGCCTTCTGCCTTCTTTGGGCTTTGGAGTTGGCAGCTATAGTAAGTAACTCGTCTCGCAACCCCACGCTATGGCCACGTGGCCACCAAGAGGACTTCTCAAGTCGTCATTGGTCAGTAATAATAAAATACTCCTGATGCAGCATTTGTCTCCTTCCCCTCCCGGACTACATCCGTCTACCTCTGGTATCTGCTTCATTCTCAGTGGTCCATCGCCTCCCCCCCTCCCCCCCTTCCCCCATAGCTGTAGCTTCGCCTCACAACCAACAACAGGTCGCCCTTCCCCCCAGGTTTCCCGCCTTTTACCTTTACTTTCCCACCTCCGTACCTGTATCCCTATGACGTGGCTAAGTTCCGGATCCAACATTCGAATGAGCGGACCGCTGGCACTGGCGATTTCCATTTGGGTGTCTGTGTCGGCCGTCAGGTAGAAGGCGGCGCCGCCACTCGCAACGACCGCGCCCAACAGGGCTGTACGCTGCGGGGGGATGGCGGTTGATAATGATGACGATTTTGATGATGATGATGCGCTTATGTGGAAATAGAGGCGTTAGTGGGGTGGCGATGGTGGGGATTTCTGTGGTAGATGGTGAAGGGGCTAAGGATGGCGGGGTGATTGGTTTGACTTGGCAGCGAGAAGGGCCGCCATGGGCGATTTAGTTGATATTTGTTGCTTTGCAATGAGTGGATATGTGTGCGTGTGGTTGTGGACGGATATGTGGTCTGGCCGGGTTGCGAAAAGGGGGAGTTGGTTTAGGATCCTGTCGACAGACAGGCATGACCGAGCACTAGGGATGACCAGGCGCACGTGCCGCTCAGTAGTGGAATAGTATGATTATCTCTCAATGCGTTTCTGTATTGCGTAGCTATACTGATGTTGGTTGAGGACCAACGGTTGAGGAGCTGCCGGCGATGACATCCTTTGCAACATACAGTACCTTGATGAGTTTCGACATCGCTCCGACAGGAAATAAACAGCACGCCCCGTTCGTAAATATGGATTAAAGTTGCGTTGCTGAGGCGCGTCTTCAGGACTGAAGCTACGACGCTATCGGCACTGCGGCGAGGCAAACGGCAAGATAGATAAGTGCATGACGTAACGAAATACCGTAAAATCAGCCAAACTTAGATCGAAAGATATTAATTCATGCCGCACTTTGGTGAACGCCGGCATATCAGAAATATACGACATGTTCGAACGACTACAAAAATGTAGCAAAAAATGCGGCTGTCTAACGCCGGTTTCGCGTACGTTGCGTTCAAATATCGCACGCATCCCTGCCTGTGTTCCGGATAGCTGTGCAGGAGCTGTGTAGCGCGTCCGCTGAGTTGATGATACTCACGGGTGTTTTCTCATCATTCCTCATATCTCCCCAGCCGCATGCGTGCACTGCAATTAGTAAAATTCCATCAGTGGCGCGGGCATGAAAGGGTCAAGGAGGTGAACGAAAAGGAAGCGCGCGTGCCAATCTTTTACAAAAAATCTGCGCCGTACAGAAATGCATCTCACCCGCCATTGCCAGACTTTGCTTTGGCATCGGCGTGCAAATCTTGCCCCAAGTCAAAAGACACACGGGTCCATCTCCCAAGTGCGGCGTGTCAGAAGGGCCGTACGTGTCATCACAGGACAACAGAGATGCATCGAGAGAAGTGTTCATGTGCAGCCCCACTTCGATAAACACACAAGTCTTCTGCGGCCCGCATGGCAGGGCGCCGCAATCATCAAAATCGCGCCGGCCATGCCACCGCACTTTGCCATACACATTACGAACAGTAGGGCAGGTTGTCTGTTGTCGTCCTGTCCAGAAACATCGCTCCACCCCGAGGATGTGCCGAACATACACACCCTAACGTTATGCCCCATTTGCGTCCCTCAAAAAACATCCCTCAGCGCTCACAAAATACATATGTACGTGAACTTCCTCTGTCAATGACGGAAGTCACATCCACAAAGTTCACGAAGGTCACACACGCACACTGCTCTCAGGTGACGAATGCTGACGCCGCACACGCGCAACCTACTCCGCATCACCGCACAGACACGCATGCGCCACACCATCACCACACCTTTGCCGTGAAAAACAAACCCTGAAAACAAAGTAGCTCCTCCGTACTCACAGAAAAGCACGCGGAAGTACACGTCCTCGAGCTTACCCAGACACGAGGAAGGCACCATGGCCATCACCACCGCCATCCCACCACGACCTGCCAGCGAAGCCTCATAGAACCCACATGTGCACACCGGACGCCAAGGCCGACTGACAACAACCGCAACAGCACGCAAGTTGTGCTCCTCCGCCCTCTTCCTAGTCGCACATCGCCTCCAATCAGCGACATCGGCTTCGAAGTTAGAACGCCCCAAGCCATCGCGCCAGCAAAAGACGCCCGCCGTTTTCGTCTTAAGCAGAACTAGAAGAACTGGAGGGGATATGTCCTCTTCATTGGCTCTCCGAGGAGGCCTCCGACGGCCGCTTGACGCCATCCCAGGTAGCGTTCCACTGCTTGTCGTAGAAGGTGGCCTCGTCGAGAAGGCCCTTGTACTTGTCCAGGTCAGCGGACGAGCGGACCAGCAGGATGGCGAACACGCAAATGTGGAGCGCCAGCTTGCCCAGGAAGGACTCCTGCTGCTCCAGCAGACCCGCGCCGGTCAGGGAGTCCACAAAGAGAGCCAGGACGTAGCCCATCATGGCGGCACGGCCGTTGAGCTTCTCAGCCTGAAGGAAGTGCGACACGAGATAGGCGGCAGTTATGAGTTAGTGATGGGTATAGAATAAGGGAAAACGCAGTAGGGGATAGTGGCGCGGATGGATGACAACAAGTGAATGAATGGCAGAGTAAGGATGGCGGTGGTGTGGAAGGGATGCAGGAGGTGCAGGGAAGGAGCCCACGCTTTTCTCACAGTGTCAAGCAGGAGATCGACTGCCTCTTATCATCCCGCTTGAGAGAACAAGCATCGAGTAAAGCTGAAGCTATCCAGTGCGCCGAAACCATGGCCACCTCTTCATTTAGTGATTTGGGTATCAGCTGGTGCCAACGGCGGTTTGCATGGTAAGATCTGGTGCGGGTGAACTCGCGCACGTACCTCTGGGAGGTGGAAGCGACGGACCCAGGCCCACCAGGGGATCTCGCTGGTGTCAAAGTTGACTGGATCCTCGTTGATCGAGGGGATGGGGTTGTCCTCCAGCAGCTTGCGGCGAGCAACCTCAGCGTCAATCACCTTCAAGGAAAACGTATCAGGAAAGATAACGTGCAGCTACTAAGCGGGAAACAGGGAGGAGAGCGGATGGATGACGGAGAACATGCCGAAGTTGCAAGGAGGCCGAGTAATGAGGAAAGAGCGGGATAACAACTTTCTTAAATGGATGGGTCGTCCGTGGCAGCGGCCGCAAGTCGGATCTGTTTTAATCATGGGCGACCGACTGGCTACTTAGAAGAGGATGGAAGGTTTGTGGGACATTCAAGTCCGACAACCAGGTCCGCTCGCTGAAGAAACTTTCAGCTAATATGAAGCGCATAGCATGAGTATTGGAGGAGAGTATAGGAGGATTGAGCGACGCTGCAATAGATGGAATGTACTTTGCAACGGCGAAAAACGTCCTTTAATAACAAAAAACGATTTGGATACCGATTGTGTGATCAACGGCAATTCTCACCTTATCCCAGTCCACTTCGCCCGTGGAATCCTTGAATTGGTTCAGGTCCCAGCGACCACCAACCCAGCGGTCGTCGCGGAAGTGCCCGTCCACAATTTGGAGGATCGTCACCGCGCTAGCGGCGCCAGTTGCCATGGCGCGCGCCTTATCTCCAGCATCCTAAATAAAGACGATTTAGATTTCAATCAACTGAGCCGACGCGAAAAAGTACATTTGAGAGGCCTTGTCCAAGCTAAGCAACGCATCAAAACACACACACACAGATCGGCAGCTCTGTCGAGCACAGGATAGATCATTTAGGAATCTGACGCGCCTTTCCAGCAGCCTGGTCACCGGAGAGGGTTCCACCACGCTCCAGAGGGCTCAGCTTGCGCTCCTGCAGGAATTAAGACGCCGATGAAGCGGATTCCCAAACAAGTACGTTTAGATCCATAATTAAAAGCAGACAACGTCGCATTACCTTCTTCTCCACGACGGCCTCCGCAGTCGCGCGGACAACCACGACTGACCTGCGAAACGACGTGAACCATCCAGATCCGTCATGTATTTCATATTAAGCTTTTATCATGCATTCATTTGCGATGGAGCTTACCGGCTGCAGGCGTTAGGGCGTGTCGCCTTGAAGGCGGCACCGCTCGCCCGGTTCAGCAAGGCCGACTGCATTTTGACCTAATCAAAATGGTCCTACGTCGAGAAGAAGAAGAAATGGCTAAGCCGTGGACGAGAATTGGGCAGCTTTCCCGGTGATCTTGATGTGCGGAGAGAAATACGGCAATGCGTACGGCAATCGTACCACTGTTTGCCCAGGCACAGCTTGCGCGTGCTGCCAGAAGATTTCGTCTACAGCATTTACTAGGTTACAACAGGCTGAGTTCCAACGATTTCTTCAAGGAATCTTTGTTTGTGCAACATTGAGCTGGGGATCTTCATCGCGTTTAAAGACTACCGGACCCGGTCTTGACCAATCGTCCCTATACAACTAGTAGAAAGTGCTAGCTCACGTAATTGAAGAGAAGGAGAACCTGCACTAGAAAAGAGCCCTTAGCAGCATGGCCCGGAACCGGTAGGTCACAGTGACGCTCCATCGCGGAAGCATTACAATCGTAGTGTAACCTCATGAGTTTTTGCTAGCTTTTAACGTTGGAGCTCACAGTTATTTGGTGGCGGCGTCTGGGCTTTCCCGCTGCAGTGTTTTTTTTCATTATTAGACAGGCAATGTTTGCCTTATGCATCGAAATATACGATGTGCTTTCAACTTCCTTTTTTGACGACTATACAGGGCTCAGGATATGGAGGAGGATGACGAAGTGAAGTTCGAGACGTCAAAGGGCGTCAAGGTGTACAATACTTTTGATTCCATGGGGCTCAAGGAGGAGCTTCTTAGGGGACTATATGCTTATGGCTTTGAGAAGCCGTCGGCTATTCAGCAACGAGCAGTCCTGCCAATTGTGCAAGGGCGTGACGTTATCGCCCAGGCACAATCAGGCACGGGCAAATCGTCCATGATTTCTGTTTCTACGTGCCAACTTGTTGATGTCACGCTGCGGGAGTAAGTTTGCACGGATGGACACGGGTTGGGTCGCGGTGGGAAGTGGGGTTTCCTAGTTAACCTTTAAAGTATCATACTCCGCTCTAAGGCCGCCCTTAAATTTAACGTCATAGATGGGAAGGAAAAATTGAATGAATGTTGTGCAAATCGTTATCGGACCGGGGCAAGGGGTGTACACCCCGCAAGCACCAGTCCTGGAGCTAGCTTCGGTGTTATTCCTTTGGAGCGCGGAGCTTTGAGCATTAGCGGCGTTGGTGCAGGTGCCAAGTCCTTATACTATCTCCAACGCGTGAGCTGGCACAACAAACGGAGAAAGTTATCCTTGCTGTGGGCGATTTCATGAACATCCAGGCCCACGCCTGCATCGGAGGAAAAAGCCTCGGTGAGTACCTCGGGCTTGTGTCCTGGGGGGACATGCGATGTGGCAACGGACAAAAGCTGCGCTGGGCGGGTGATGGAAGTTGCTTTCCTTTTAACACAACATAGACGCCCCACGTGCACAATGGTTAGCGCATGGACTGGTGCAGCGGTTCAGTGAAGCCTTAAGTTCAGTTGAGGCGGGCACGATAAACAAATCAGTAAGGGGTCGACCCGGCTATCGGGGTTACCAGGCTAGGTGCAGGCCCTCGGGGGGAAGGGGGCCGGACACAGCCATGGATGTCCGTGGCCCCATGGCTCATGGGTTGGCTTAGAACTTGGACGATAGAGCTTAACTGTTTCGCGGTTTTCTGTACTGAAGTGTTTCTGCTTCTATCCATCAGGGGAGGACATCCGGAAGTTGGATAGCGGCGTGCACGTCGTGTCTGGGACGCCCGGTCGCGTGTTTGACATGATTCAGCGCCGGAACTTGCGGACACGGCACATTAAGACGCTCATCCTTGATGAGGCGGACGAGATGCTGGCGAAGAACTTCAAGGACCAGATTTACGACATCTACCGGTGAGGTGGCGGCGGTGGAGTGGGCGGTGGCTTATTTGGGCCGTGGCTCCGAATACTGCTGGCAGTTGTTTCGGTGTTGGTGTTGTTGTTTGGGCCAAGCCAAACGTGATATGGAGGAGCTTGTTGCGTAGCTCATTGCCGTTCACACGTGCGAGATGTAGTAATGAATGCTCCATAGCTATCATGCCCTGCATTACCTAAGGGTGGTTGCACTTGGGGTTTGCCAGCTCGTGCACCCAAAGCCTGGCTAGCGGACACAGCACGTCTGCTATCTTCAGGAAGCTATATCCCCGCTTGCGCCATGCTGTATGTGCCTGAGACGCCTCCTTTTGCGTTCTGCGGGAGACCTTCCCCAGCCATGCACGCATGTCGACACCCGGGCCCCCCCACCCGGCCCGGCCCCCCTGCCTCCTCACGTTGGCACTCGCTTTCGTACACTTCCTAACGGCCCGCCACGCTCGCTCTCCCATCGCGTCAATTAGGTACCTGCCACCCGAGACTCAGGTGGTGCTGGTGAGCGCTACGCTGCCCGCGGAGGTGCTTGAGATGACGAATAAGTTTATGACGGACCCCATCCGTGTGCTGGTCAAGCGTGATGAGCTCACACTGGAGGTAAGAGGCGTTGCGCGCCTTTGGGCTATATGGGCTGTTTGCGCGGAGCACATGAAGGAAGGTTTATTGCTTGCGCAGAAGCCGCGTAGAAGCGCTGTATGTTGCTATGTGCCTGTGTTTGGCGACAAAGACGTCAGTTCTGGAGTGTCGTTTGGTGGAGGGGGATTTAGGTCGGCAATGTCGGGGCTTGGGTACACATGCACAGCAGCCTTCGCCTAGCGCTGGGGGAGCAGATGCTGGGAAGCGCCCAAAGATATTCAATGCGACATATCGTTACAGCTTGGAAGCGCCTGTTCCGTCCCATCGCCAAATTTTGCGGACGGATTGAATTCAGGACGCATCCGATGTGATTGTTTCCGCAGGGCATTAAGCAGTTCTTTGTTGCTGTGGAGCGAGAGGAGTGGAAGTTTGACACGCTCTGCGACCTGTACGACACGCTGACGATTACACAGGTGCGGTGGGTGATAGGTGTATGGATGGGTTTTGATGAAGAGCGGCCGGGGAAAGGGGGGAAGGAAACCGAGACGGATTAATTACTACTTATGAAGGCAACGCCTCTCTGAAAATACACGTGACATTTGAGCCGGTTCGGGTCCATCTTCCATACCCCTGGATGCGGCCTATGTGTTTGTGCTTTGCGTGCGTTGCTGTACTTGCAAATATTATTGCACAGCTGCTGGTAGTGTTACCATGTATGATTCAGTGGAGCCGTTGCTTGTTACATATTTTTGGGACATGGGTGCTACTTGCAAAGGGGGGCTGGCAGGCGCTGTCGCCGCCCGCGTGTACAGGTTCTTCTCTGCGCTTAGTGCTTCATGATTTTTCATTAGTGGTTTTTTGGATTGGACCACTAAAAAGTGTCTCCGGTACATTTTGATAATATTTGTGCGGCATCCCATCCCGCTTATTTTCGTCCTACAGGCAGTCATCTTCTGCAACACCAAGCGCAAGGTGGATTGGCTTACGGAGAAGATGCGGCAGAACAATTTCACGGTGGCGTCCATGCACGGCGACATGGTGCAGAAGGAGCGCGAGGCCATTATGGGCGAGTTCCGTTCGGGCGCGGCCCGTGTGCTCATCACCACGGACGTGTGGGCGCGCGGCCTGGATGTCCAACAGGTGTCACTGGTCATCAACTACGATCTGCCCAACAATCGTGAGCTGTACATCCACCGCATCGGGCGCTCGGGCCGTTTCGGGCGCAAAGGTGTTGCCATCAACTTTGTGCGCAATGACGACATTCGCATCCTGCGCGATATTGAGCAGTACTACTCGACGCAGATTGATGAGATGCCCATGAACGTGGCTGAGCTCATTTAACGGCGGTTGTTCAGGGTCGTTTCGGGAGAGCTCTGGACGAAAAGAGGCGCGGGGTGCTGGGCCTCTTTGTTTTCATTGGGGATAGTGGGACGGTACAGGAGGGCGGCAGCGAGGCTTCATTCGCTGTGGCCCTGTGATTTTTGGCTAAGATAAGAAAATCTCCGGACAGATTACAGAGAGTGCTGCTGCTTTCTCTCCTCCGATGCAGTTTTAAACCCCTTTAAGTCCCCTATGAGGCCGTGCTCCACGCTTGCTGCCTCAAGTCGGAATGTTGTGCTGTGTATCGTGCTACTATTAGTACATAGGACTCCCTACGCGGTTTTAATGGGGGAAGGGGGAGGGAGGTATGCAGTGGGACATCTGACATTTTGATGGACGTCCGTTGTTTAACGTGTTGCTGGTGATAATGACACAGCACTTGGCCCCTTTCTCCATCCCACGGTTGTGTATGTATGCAACTGTGTATATGGATCAGATGGACAGATTGCATTCTGTGCTTTGTGTGTTTTTGAACAACACGACGTTCTTACCGTCGCCTGGGTGTTGACACGTGCAATACTGTCGACAGCGTTACAATCATAAAGCTTATCTGCTCACGCTTAGTAACAGGACTTAGTAACAGTGACTTAGGAAGGTTGCAACTGCTGATGATGATAACGTTCGTTGCCGTTTTTTATGTGGTCGGCGTCGCGCGCATTTGTAACTCCGCGAAGGGCTGGGCTGTCGCTAAGACTCCGGTTTTCCGTTAGTACTACCATTCCGCTGGTACTACACAATTCGTGTTTGCACTTTCGCACCAAAGCTCAGGATTTGAGGTCTGCTGAAAGCTGGAATCATAATGATTTAAATCACTCCTTAAATCCACGGTAACGCTTGTTGCAGCATTCAAACATGTAAATACAAGCATCCCATACATAGGTCACCAATCAATTTGCGAACTGACCAGGAACTAAGTTGCGGCGCCGTTGTTCCGCTAGATTTGGTTGGATGATGGTGGTGAGTTGCTGAACCCAAATTGTTGTAGTGTGGTGAAGTGCTAGAGACACGTGAAGTCTGTCTCAGGCCGGCACTGCCCCGACCACGGTATAAAACCGCGCTCCGAACGTGTGTAGAATATGAACTCTAAACAACCACACGTAGTTCTGTGAGCAAAGACGATTTCAGTGAGTTTATGGATTTCGGTAAGGCTGTCGTACAGATCCTTGATGTTCCGGTGAATTCTTACAAAAGAGGGGGGTCCTTGTGAAGCAGCTGCCCGCGTTTCCAAAGCACGTATGGTGTTGGATTGTAAGGTGCCGAAGTACGTTTGCGAGGAAGAGAATGTGGCCAGGCTGGAGAATCGCACGCGCGCATCCGCGCGGTAAAATTCGCTCCTGGCTTTGGGCCGTCTTGTACGGTCTGTTTATTCGGCACAGTACGACCGGACACATTTGTGCGAAGGGGCTGCTTAATAATCATAATTAGATTCACATATTTCTTAATAAGCTCATCATTACTGTGTAGCTATCGCGCTACAACACAAATAGTACACTCTGAAGTCAGATGGGGTGAACGGATTAGGGTGCCCCTCTAGCAGGGGAGAGACGGGAATTGCCTCGGGAAAGGGGGCCGCTGGTGAAGCTTAACCACCCTGTAACAACAACAAGTACTTTATATTAGGATTCCAAAAATCGCCATCCGCATGTCGCTTATGCAGGAGTTGTGCTCAGGCAGCTGTAGGACCACCACATGTGTGTGTGGTGGTTGTTACAGTGGGCTCCAGACTCTTAACGAGTAGGGCCAGCTGGCCGTGCGATCAGGGCACAGTCAAGACACCCTCACCCAGACCAGACAACGCAGGTCACCTAGAGAGCAGAAAGCGAACGCAAAGGGAAGGAAGGCCCAGAAACCCGTGACAACGGGGAAATTCCCTCCATTCGGCGGCCCAAAGGGCCCGGAACCTTGGCGGAAGGGCCAACCAACAAATACTGACAGGAACTTGCACGTTGTTACTAGATGCCCCAAAGAGAGAGACCTACATCTAGATACTGTTGCAAGAGTCCCGAAAATAAAAGAAACCGAAACAAAGAAGTGGGTTGGCTAATAGCTAATCGTCCATCGTTGCCCGCTATCCTGAACGTAACGACTTGTTCGCAAGAAAGGGTGATGTGACCCTGCCGGATCTCACCCTTTTCGTGGAACTCCCAGAACTGCAAAACACCGAAGACGGCCCCAAAAGCCAACAACAGCTCTGATAAGGGCCAGGTATCAGTGCAGGGTCGGTCTTCAAGGCTGCAGCCATATATTGCCGGCCGCTGACACCGCAGCAAGGGCCACAACATCCCAAACACATTGTTTCACTGTTGGGGGAGCTTGGACAAGCCAAAGGTGCTCGCACGGCACTGGTGATCCTATTGACCCAGTGAGTATCCTATTGACAGCGTGAGCTTGTCCAGGCTGGTCCACTACTGCCTGTGCCACCGGACAGTCCCAGAAGTGATGGCAGCGAGGGGATATACCTCCCTGGGAAGCTACTGGGTATCCCCCACAACCACACACTGCTGGCCGCGAAATCCTGAGATGGGAACTTCCTAACATGGGCACCCCATCAACCGTGAGACGCCACCAAACACCTTTTTGTTCATTTTCCCAACCTATGTGGGACCACAAACGATGGAAGGCCCGCTGCAAAGTAGAAAAAGCCTCGCCCGGTACGTCAGGAGAGCCCGTCGCCTCTTTAATAAACAGGGTATGGGCTTCTCGACGATCCACAGAAAGACGTGAAAGTTGCAACTATCTGTCAATAACTTAACGGACAGTCCCTCAAGTCAGGCAAGTCAGATGGGCACGTGGCGGTGGTAACTATAACCAATCCCTCGAGAATTGCAGTGCAGATATGCAACAGGTTTGCAGAACGAGTGAAGCATGTGTGCCTTATGTCATTCTGTCACAATGTGCCTGATGACAACTTGAGACCTGGAATCTGGTCGCTGGGGTAGTAGGGCATGTTGTTACTGCCCAGGAAGGAGCGGATCTTGCGGATCGACGAAGATTGGCATAAAGGATACCCAGGATTTTAGGGATGGGCAGAGGACATCCATGTCACGAAAAAGCCTGCAGACGAGCAGGCCATTTCAGCCTGCTCCTAGTCACATTCCAATGTACTTCACCAAGTACGGCTCCACCAGCTTGCATGTTTTTTGTGTGCGCGAATGTGTGCGCGCGCGTGTGTGTGGTGGATGCACTGTTCCGATACAGCCGAACCCAGGGGTTGTGCTTGCGTAAAGCGCACCGCTATTGTCCCATCGCTCAGTTCGCAATGTTCACAGGCAACAAGCAAAGAATGCAGCCGAAACGTCACGGCCAGTGGAAAGTGCAGTCACGGTGCTGCAATCACATAGGGGAGATCCCTTTCATCAGGACAGGAACGGCACGAAGTGGGTCCTGGGTCCTGCCTTACAGAAGGAACCATTGATCAAGCTTTTGTTGACTTATGGGGCCGCCTTCGGGGTTTTGCAGATCTGGAAGTTTCACGGAAAGGATGGGATTCGGCAGAGTCAAATCACCCTTCCTTTTGAACAAGTAGTGTCATTTTCAGGAGAGCGGATTTAAATTTTGTGATACGTCGCTCGGCCGGGATTCGCGGTCTTCGCAAAAGTGCTCTCCCTCTGGCGCAGACGGGTATCCAGTTTGCAAACTTAAAGAATGCGATTAGATCCTCTGTAATAAGTCAATCAGTCAGGATCCCAGTAAGGATTCCAAATTGGCCACAGCCCCATTCCGTCGTCGCGATACATGTGCGAACATGACACACGTGCAAAGCTGTTGAAGAAGCTCCTTTGGCAAAGCAAGAGCACTGCCCGAGTAATCTGAAAGCCGCAAGGTGTCCTCCGCGATATCTTGGAATATTAAAAGATTACAAATACAAAATCAGGGCCACCATACCCACCCACAGCCGCCATGCAGACCAACGCCGTCTCCGCTGAAGTATTAATACAAGTTAATACAAAATGACAACAACAACTACTACTACAGAAACGAGCAGAAACTGCTGCTCCTTCTCTGCTGCTGCTTCCTGCACATTTAGGCCTAAAAAAGGCGGCTTCTGGTCGCAATTCTCACAGGCGCTCGTGCATGTCGGGGTACTGCCAGGGGCAGAAGCCCTTCCCGTTGATGTTTGACGCCACGCCCGGCTCCGCCTCCGGCAGCTTCAGGTAGTCGCCTGTGAACTCCCAAAACGGCACCTTGGAAAGCTCCAGCTCGCCTGCAACCCCACACAAAAAAAATCAAAACAATCCAAGCGACATAACAGATTACGAAATCAGTAGCAGCGAGAACAAAAGGGTTTTCGATCGTACGAGAAAACGAAAGCCATCTTTCGCCAGGAAACAGATCTGGGATTAGACCAGAGACAGGGACTCCTACATAAATCGCCATAAGCAGATTCGCCACTTCTACACACAACAGAAGCTCAATTCTACCCTCTGACTTTCTTTCCCTCCTCTCCCTCTCCCGATCCGTCCCTCTCCTCTATTTGGAATATCCGCAGGGGAAGCAGAGATCACGGGGATGGGTCTGCATGATGAGATGGCAGAAGCCGGCGAGCCCTCTCCTCCTCACACCCGCCAACCTCAACCTGCTCAATCTGTTCAATCGGGAAACCGACTCCGCTGGGGGTTACATGGGCCCAGGTTGAAACGGCTTCACCGCCCGGCACTCACTCACCCTCATACAGCTCCGGCTGCTCGACCCGGCGGAACCACCGCGGTGCCCAGCTGTCCGACCGCTTCTCCCGCTCTCGCCGCTCGGCCCGCTGCATCTCCTCCAGCCGCACCTTCTCACTGCCCGCAGAGCCCATCTCACCTGCTGCCAGCTTGGAGCGGTCGGGACGGCGCCTGCGGTCATCGCGGGTACAAGGACAGTCGCTCTCGGGGGTTGGGAGAGGGAGGGAAAGACGAACCATGAACGAATGAAGCTGCTGCCAAGGGGAAAGAGCGTACAAGCAGCAGAACTGACCAGGTGTACAAGAAGCTACAGAACTGACCAGGGTTGGGAGGGAAAGAGAAAACCGACAACACGTAAAAAGAAACCAGCAGGATTTCAAAAACAGCAAGTTATTACACGGGCGCATGAGATGAGCGACTGTGACGGGGCTCAGGTTTCCCAACCCCCCGCGTATTTCCCCTCTCCGTGTACCGGGAAAGGAAAGGAAAGGAGCTCACCGAGGAAAGGCCACCAAGGAAAGACCACACATCCATCCATCCATCCACACATCCATCCAGTCAGCCACAGCCATAAACCAAGAAACACCAAACAAGCCACAACGACTTTTTATCAATCACCCACCCTCTGTGTCCCGCCCCGCACCCTGTCTCCACCTCCCACCCTCACCCGCTCCACCATTGCACCAGCACCCACACCGCCCACCTACAACCCATCTCATGTTTTCATTCCCCCACCAAATCCCTAAAATCCCCCTCCTTAAACCTCCCACCTCCCACCCACCCGACAAACCCCATCCAGACCAGGTGGTAAGTAAGAGCGCCCACTACCAACCTGCTGTCGCTGGGCAGGGGTGTCCGGATGCCCTCGCTGCTGTTGAGCTTGTGTGCAAAGTGCGTGAAGGAGTAGTAGTCGCTGACGGGCTTGGGGGTGCACGTCCAGAGCCGCCGAACTTCCGCCCCGGGGAGTGGGGCATCGCTGAAGTCGCAGCGCACCGCGTCAACGTATTGGTTCCACTTTCCGGTCAGCATCACTCGCTTGTTACCCTCTGTCGGGTGGTGATGGTGATGATGATGGTGATGGCGGCAGTGGTGTTGTCAGCATCATAAGACAAGAGCTCTGTAGTAGAGAGCCAAGCTGGGCAAAAATACAGCACTGCATACTCTACAGCACTCTATGGCGGAAGAGGAACACCCAGTACCCCATAGCATTATGAACGGGTGATAACCCCGGCCCCGGCCGCATAACCTCCCTCGGACCGCATCACCAATCCATATGCCGTGCCCTTTAAGCCGTGCATCGGCGAT
The DNA here is from genome assembly GCF_000143455.1 of Volvox carteri f. nagariensis. NCBI lineage: Eukaryota > Viridiplantae > Chlorophyta > Chlorophyceae > Chlamydomonadales > Volvocaceae > Volvox > Volvox carteri. Next base: position 153,360 of record NW_003307651.1, on the reverse strand, counting down.
TGCGTACGAATGTACGGCAAGAAACCCAAGGATTGCCATTTCCCCTCTTCCCTCCAGTCTGTCTGCAACCTGGCCCACTTTCCCCCTTTCGCTTCATCACCGGCTCCAAACCCCCTCACACGTTGTGGACGTAACCCCCCTTCTTGGACTAGTTTAAACCACTAGAACGAGAGCCCTTCACGCCCATGACCATGGAGAGAAAATCTAAGAGCCTGACCTCACATTTTATCATACCCTGCACAGTCCCTGCTCACCCTTATCGTACACGAAGCCCTCGAACTGGTAGCGACCGTATCCAAACCAGCCGCAGGGCTTGAAGTTGAGTCGGCACTTTGCCCCCGTGGTGATGCAGTTGATGGTCATTGGGCCGTACGCGTCCACCCAAGTACGACCAATCACGATGTTGTGGACCATGGCGTTAGGGGGAACCAGCGTGAAGACCTCCCCGCTGCGAACCAGCGAGATGCGAGTGCGTCCTGAAGCGCGAGAGGGGGAAAGATCAAATTCAAGTCGGGGTTGGGGGTTTTTGACTCCTTTTACGGTTTTAGGGTTCCGTCAATAAGAACAACACAGGGAGGAAGAGCAGCAGCGGCAGTAGCAGCAACAACAAGAGCAGCAGTAGCGGGCCGGACAGAAGGCCAAGAAGAGGATGAAGGCCGCGAGACCAACAATCACCCCCCGGGAGGGAGGGGGTTAGAGAGGGGGCTGGGAGGTGTGGTGTGGGAGGTGTGCGAATGCGCTTGTGTGGGAAATCACGTAGAACAGGCAACTTAGCAATCTTGTCCTAAGCCCCACATTTGCTCGACCTTAAATACCCTCCTACACCACCTCAGAAGGGCTTCTAATATGTAACTCTATAAACCCCATACGTTCATTACACCTTTCCGTACAACCCATCGGCCCCATCACCCAACCCTCCCCATCACTTTCCATCATCCCCACCAATACTTTCATCACCCTTTTAGTTCTAAAACACGACCACGCACCGTTCCAAACAGAATATTAATAATATTAATATTATTAATAATAATCGCCGTCTCACTCACCGTACGGGTAAACCTCCAGGCTGTTGCCCAGGAAGCGTGTCGTGGGCGCCGAAACCAGGTCGTACCGGAAGTGTCCGTTCTCAGCGTGTGCGGCGCAGATGGGCGGGTGGTGTGAGACTTGCTCAGCGAGGTAGCGAACGTTGTCGCCCACCGCCAGCTCGAACGTCTCCCCCAAGATGGGGTTGAAGGGCTTCCAGGCCCTCTCCGCCGCTCCAAAGGGGGACACGCAGTAGGCGGCCACCCAGGCGAACCTGATGACCAGGATGATGGTGAGGGGGAGAGAGGCATGGGATGCGGGTGAAGGCGAGGGGAAGAGAGATAGACATGGGATTTGAGTGAGGGCGAGGGTGAGGATGAGGGGGTGAGGGTGAGGAGGAGACCAACCGTAAAGGTTGCTCACACGCATACCAATACCCAACGGCCCAGCAGATCGTCCGGGACAGCCGCATGAAACCCACTCCCCACTGCTTTTAGAAGGGGGAAACGCGTTCAGCAGCACTTCCTCCACTCCACCCCACCCCACACCAGCCTCCGAGTAGGAGGGGAGCTCCCACAGGGGTGATCGCCCCACTATCAGGTTGGGGAATACCATCATCACACACACACACATCAGCCACATGAAAAAGATCCAACATCCTCCACTGCAGCCAAGAAGCCATACGAGCGGGAAATCCCCAATGCTTTGGGCGTTGGCCATTCGGTCTTACTAAGGCTAGGGCAGCTTCCCCGGGGCGGCAATACCCCACCTGCGCAACCCCCCAAAACACACACACACACACAGAGACACACACAGACAGGCTTCTTACAAAACCAAAAACTGGACTCGAGCGCCGCGCCGTGAAAGACTCCAGTATTTCGTATTTCATTCCTGTCTGTCATGGCAACATCATCACGACGACCTGCTGCTGTCGCTATAGTGACCACATTCATTCCCCCCTGTGACATTTACATGACCGGTCGAGTTGCGGTGTCAAACTCACCGGTCAAACTCGTCAGCGGTTGTGTCCGCATTGTCCAGTAGGTCGGTATACTCCATGATCTCCGCGGCCTTTTGTAGGATTGTGAAGGGCTCCATAATCCACACCGGGACGCTGAGGAGACTCGTCACGTCTGCGCCTATGTACTGTTGGAACTGGCGGGTTCCCCACGCCTGCTTTCGCTCCTGCGGTTGCCGTAATTACGGTCATTGTAGTCATTACGGCCATTAAGGCGATAGCGGTAGTTGTAGCGGTGGTTTTATTGGTAGTTTTGTGAAAGTCGAAGATGGGGATCAGGGAGAACGTGGGCATAAGGGAGAACGCAATCCTCAAGGCCACAACTGGAAGATGGCGTGACGGCAGAAGGGGTGTTATGGAGGTTGGATAGTTTGCGGGAAAAGAGGGTGAAGAGCCAGGGCTGGTTTGGTGTTTAGGCGCCACGGATGCAGCAGTGGCTGTTGTGGTGGTGGGGAGGTAGGATTCTTCGCCAACAGTACGGACGGAGGCTGCTTTGGATTGCGATTAGCCATGCTTGTCCTTAGCAACCAATCCTTACTTCAAAGTTTTTTTCATAAAATGCCGCTAGATTTTCGGAACAATTTTATTTACACGCCTGGCGAAGGGCCCCTTGGCCTGGTTTAGGCCATCAGTGCATACGAATTTGCAGTATTAATCGACACGCTTCGTAAGCAAAATTTGAAGCTCAGGAAAAGAGGTTTCATACTCTGACAAAAGCACTGAATGAAAACATCTACGCTGCGCTTGGCCGCCACACCTGCTCGAGCAAGCCGTTCGCCTCCGTCTCTTCGCCCTTTTTTGCCTTCTCTGCCTCCGGGTCAACCACTTCTAGGTCCTCCCATCCCATGAGGCTGCAAGCAGGCGCAGCGATGCGCGTTTATAGGGGGCGCGGGCCTTCAACGACTATATCATTGCGTCAGCGGGTTTCGCTCACATACCTGTTGAAAGATTGTTGTGCGAATGTCATCATACTGCCACCCCACTTCTGAAGGGTGCCAAAAATTGTAACTTCAGCTGAAGCTGTGTCCGCCATTTCTACGCCGCCAAAGTCGTCAGCTACAAGTTACAACAGCTCCTCAGCACTGTGCGAGGCGAGAGCGACCTGACTGTACCAGTGGCGTTTGTCGCTCTCGCCGCGCGAGAACGCGGGCTGCAGAGTTCCCCCAGTGATTGTAAATTCGCACGCGGAGAACAATCACAGCCTAACACGTATAATTTGTCACCTAATATTATTTAGCATTATGCAGTCTTGTCCCATGTTTGTAAATCTGGACATGACTAGTAATCAACTGCCGTACCATGAGATGAGAAATAAAGCGGTTTTGATTAGACGTCCTTATCACAGAAGCTCTAATTCGGCCTGTGCGGTTGTTTGAGTACGCCATTGACCTTTCCCGCCAGTGATGTTAGCTGCTGCATACCAAATTCGGTTGACCAATTCAAATATGTACCCCATACTTAAAGGACGAGGATCGCCCCATCACAAAGTATGTAAGAACTTATTGCGAAAATATTATCATAGTGATCCATGTAATCGTCGCCATCTCCACAGTCCACGTGCATAGCAGGCCTAGCATGCACATTGCGCAAACCTCGCGCAACATTTCACATCCCTACGCTACCTATGCCACGCCGACAAATCGGGTGCCTGCAATTATTGCGTGGATTGGGGATGTCAGAGAATCAGGGCGCGCATCTGTGCCGCGTTGTGCGGCTTCTCCCAGCCACGGACGTCTGCTTAACACCCTGCGCGTTTATGAGCCTCTTGGGTTTGTTTGGACGTACAAGCTCATGAAGCATGCAAACATTCATTACACTCTACGTGCAGCACCAGAAATACTGAGCGTCCTTTCCATCGCATGACACTCCCAAGCATGACATTCTCCCGACGGGCGGCCCCTTTCTCCGGTAGCCCTTAGAATAAAGACAGCACCCTGGTCTGGCTCCTTTTTTAATTTCTACGACACCACAACAGCATGAAACGGGGCGCGGCCCTTGCGCACTGAAGCCAGAGGCAGCATTATTGTGGTGGAGGGCCGCACCGGGCGACTTTGTCCGCTCTTTGGCGAAATTATACATCCTTACAAACTTTAGGGTACTCCAGGTACCAGGATAATTACCCCGAATGTAAAGTAGTATTACCGAACAGCGTTCTATCGCGGTAGTGCCCATATCCTTCACCGTCCATTCGTCTTCACGGTGCACCGTGGTTGCCTGCCGCTGACCATCATCCACCTCATCATTCTCCAATTACGACCGGTTATGATCATCACCATCATCATCATCATCATCATCATCATCCTGCGCTTTCCTCCCCAATTCCTTCAACGCCCCCGTCCCCCTCCGCTAAAAGCTGTCGATATGAATCGCTCCCCATACCAACGCACAAGGAATGAGCTACTACATGCGACAGGCGCCAGCCCAGATTCAAGCGCCACCATTACCACCACCACCAACAACAGCATCACCGCAATAATAGAGCTTTCATGCCGGCAGGCTCCGAAGTCTTCTTTCCCTCCCCTTCCCTCCCTCCCTCCTCCCCCCCACAGTGTGTATGTGTCATCGTTAGTGATAGATTGTATTTCAGTCGCCTGTTGCCACGTTAAGTCGTGTGTGTGTGTGGAGCTGCATGGGAGGATGAGCCCCTTGGGGTCGGGGGGGAGGGGGGGAAACGGGTGGAAAGGGATGGAGGCGGCTAAAGGTGGTACACATACACGCACACACACACACAGGCTCCGTTTGTCCCATACGCCTTGGTGTTAGTTCTCAGTATATGACTCAGGCTCGTGCCACTGCCGAGAGGAGTGTTGTGTTGTGGGGGGAGAGGTGTGTGTTAACAACTTCCACTGCTGCACTCAATCGTAGGGGCTACAAAGTATAGTGCACGAACGCCGTACCAGACATACATACACCCAAGACATACATACATACGTACATATATAGGTTAGGCACTGCTGGTAACGCGCGACCTGTTTTAACCTGCGAGCCGACCAGGAATGGAGTTGGGCCGCTGTCGACCCGGCAGATTTCGTTGGATGCTGGTGGTGGGTGCGGAACCTGAGCGATCCACTGAGAAGTTGACTAGGGTGACTGGATGATGGTGCCCCGAAATACCGGGAAAGGCAGGATTTCGCAGGGTAGCTGCCACGGGCGAAGATATACCCCCCTGTTTCGATTATACGTACGTACATACATACAAGACACGAACGTCAGCACAATTACTCCTGGAGAGCTTCCGCCAACAGATCCGCCTCAGCGGAGGTGAACAGATCCAGATCGCCTGGTGAGTGACGTGCCGCCGCCGCCGCCGCCGCCGCCACGACACCACCGTCGCCGCCATCACCCGTGCCCGGAGAGCTCCTGCCGAGCCCCATGATGAGATCCGCCCCCGGCGATATGGCCTGACCCGGCGCCGAAACCAGTGAAGCGGCCGCCAGTGCTGTAGCTGGCGGTGTGGCAGCGTCGCCGGCGCCGCCACTGCCGCTGCCCACGCTACGTCCGCTACCTGTCCGGTTGACGTACGGCTCTACTCCCGCCGTCGTCGGTCCTGTTGCTGACGCTGGCGGTGGCTGCGCCGTCGGCAGGGAGGAGCTACTGGGACGCTGTGTGCCTGTCGTGCCCGGCCGCCCAGACCCGCTGCTAAGCCGCATCAGTCGGCTGCCGCCGCCGCCGCCGCCAGTACCAGTACCGGTTCCTGTTGAGCTGACGCTAGGCTGCCGGGTGCCGGAGAAGCCGCTGTTCCCGGTGCCGGGGCGGCTAGTGGGCGTCAGCGCGCGGGGGCTCGGTGCCGTACGGCCCTGACGGGCACCGTGCATGGGGCTGGTGCCGGTGCTGCCTGGTCGACTGCCGCCGTCTTCGGACAGGATCTCGTGCGCCTGCGCAAGCAGCTGCTGAGTGAGGCGTTCCGCGGCGGTGTAAGCCTCGCTCAACTCCCGCAGCGTCCGTATATCTTCCGTCGACAGTACGGCCTGGTTGCTCGTACTGCGACGGCTAAGACTGCCGATGGATGAAGCCATCGTACTGTTCAAGCTGGCGGCGGCGGCTGCCGCCGCCGCAGTCCCCGGTAGCACCGGCAGGTCGCCGCTTTCACTCAAGCTGTTGCCGCGCTGCAGGCCGCCGCCGGCAGTGGCGGCGGCTCCGCCGCCGCTATGGCCGTACGTCGGCGGTGGACCGGGATGCCGCCGACCGGCGCCGCCGCTGCTGCCGGCGGCAAGTTGGCGATCCATGCCGGGCCTAGCGGGTGGTCGCATGCGAGGTACGGAATGCGAGCCAGAGCCGCCGCGCGACGGCGGCGGGAAGAGCAATTCCGTACCGCCCACAAGCGGAGATCCGGAGCGTCGGGAGGAAGCCGACGGCGGCGGTGGCAGTACGGCGGCGGCGCCCTCCTCGTGGATTGTATGCAGTGTCGGCGCTCCGGCGCTACGAGGCGGCGACATCCGCGACGCTCCAATGGAGCCTGGAGACCCGACGGCGGCGGCGCTGCCGCCGCCGCCGCCGCCGCCGCCACCGCTACTGGCGAGCGGCGGCGGCGGGTGCAAGTACGTGTGCGAGTACGCGTGCCCATGCCCGTGGCCGTGCAAGTGGTTATAACTCGCGTGGTTGACACTAGGGGAAGATGGGTCGGAGAAGGAGGCGATGGAGCCCATCTCCGTGATCTCAGAACTAGCGGACATACGTCCGGGCAAACGGCCGGGCCGAGGGGGGCTGTAACCGCTGCCGCCGCCACCACCATTTGCAGCTGTCACAGCGGCGGTGGCGTAGCCCAGCCCCGGGCTACCTCCTAGGCCAGCGGCGGCGGCGCGGCTGCCGCCTCCGCTGGTGGTGGCGGCGGCGGTGGTGGCGTTTACGGCGTTTCGAGGTTCGTTGGGCGAGCCAGCTGGCGCGGCCAACGTGCAGCCGGCAGCGTCACCCTGGGAAGTCGTCCGGGAGCCGTCGGCGGCCGTGGCGGAGCCGTCACTGAGGTCACAGCCTCCGCCACCGCCGCCGCCGTCTGCGTCCGCCGCCGCGTCGCCCTGGAGGCGGCGGTGGCCGCCACGGGGTGAGGTCGCTTCCTCCCCCTCCGTCTCAACCCCCTCCGTCTCCGCCGCCGCCGCCGCCGCCGCATCCTCCGCACCCGCCAGCTGTCGCGCCTCGTCCAGCACCTCGTACGGCAACGCAGCCGCGATCGCCGCCGCCTCCGCCGCCTGCTCCGGCGTGGGGCCGTATACTTGGAGAAAGGAGGGCACCCGTCCCAAGCCACTGCCTGCACTCTTCTCATTCTCAGCCCGTGGAACCAACATGCTTGGAAGACCGCCACCGCCACCGCCGCCGCCACCGCCGCCATTGTTGTGGGCCACTGCCGACAGCCGTGATGAGGCTACGCTGGGCGAGGCTGACTTTGATCTTGGCATGAACCTCCGGGATGGCCCTGCGCCAGGCTGTGAATTCGGTGAGTGCTGATGCGCCGCCGACGGCAGCTGCTGCCGCGAGCCCGACCGGAAAGGAGTCGTCTGGGGCTGCTGTAGCAGGGAATGGCTACTCGGCCCCGCTGGCGGTAGCGCCGTGGAAGGCCGCCGTACAGACCCCGACGCCGCCAGCTGCACGCGCAAGGACGTGTTGGCGGTGGCCTGACGGCTAAGTCCCTCCGCCACTGGTCCGCGCGCTGTGACGGGAGGTGACCCATGGGTCTGCACGGCCGCGCCAGCGGCGGCCCAGCCCGCCAGAATCCCCATACCGGAGTTGCTGATGCCACCACCGCCGCCGCCGCCGCCGCCACCTCCGGCGGCGGCGGCCGCGCCGGGGCTCCCTGCCGGTGGCCAAGCCGTTCCGCCCGTTGCCCCAGAGCCGCCGACTGCCGCCGCCGCTGCCGCCATCACGCCCATCATGCCCGACGGCGTCGGCTGCAACGCACGCTGCAGATCCTCCAGCGCCATGCCGGTTATTTGCGCCGCCGCCTCCACACAGACCGGCGCGGTGCGGTACAGAAACGTGGGTTGAGAGCGCACCCTCAGGTACCACTCCCGGGTGAGGGAGGGGTTGGCGCGGCGGATGGCCAAGGGGATGGTGTCCATCGCCCGCAGCCTGTCGCCTTCATTAGGCAGTTGAGAAGCCAGGCTAAACCAGTGCTGCAGCAACTGCTTGTACGTCACGTCGTACCGTTCCGTGGCCGCCGGGTACATCTCCCCCGTCAGGACGCAGAGGAAGCGACCGCCGCCGCTGGCGTCACCGCCGCCGTCGGCAGCGGCGGCGGCGGCGGCGGCGGTCTTGGACGCCATAAATGCCGCCGATGGCGCCGGGAGGTCCAGGGAGGTTTCCCCGGACAGCGCGGCGGCGGCGGCAGCGCCGCCGGCGCTGCC
>NW_003307651.1:135111-144257 GCF_000143455.1 Volvox carteri f. nagariensis | reverse complement strand
AGAAGCTGCTCTCCCTTCCTTCCCCCTTCACCACCCCCCTGGAGCGCTTTCTTAACCCCCACCCTAGGAAAACCCTAAACACCACCTCCCCTTAACCCCCCTCCACTATCCCTGGAGCCCTTCCTCCCCCAGCCTCTTCTCCACCAGCACCCACACCTTGCTTCCCGCGCCCTCGCCTCCCCTGACTTATGGGCCCCCTCACATCCCCGTTCTTGTGGAGATCTTCGCTGCCCTTCCCTCCGCCTTCCCCCCTTCTGCCTCCTATGCCACCGCCGTACGTATCCATACCCAAACCCGTATGCAGGCTCTCCCCCTTCCGATCCAACCACCCTTCGAGTCACCCTCCCAACCACCCTTCCAACCACCCTTCCTGACGCTCACCCCTTTCTTTTTCCGCCCGAGTGAAGCCCCCCGGTTGGAAGTTACCCCCGCGTTGTGCGGGTTGGTCATCGAGCCCTGGAAGCGAGCCACGACGCCGTGATGCGGCCAGGGGCCCAAGGTGGTGCCCGTACAGGTGCCGTCGGGGGCACGGCCGCCGTCAGCAAATGCGGCGGCGGCGGCGGCGGCATCCGCAGATTTGTTGCGTCGGTGGCCTGCTTGGGATTGCTGTTGCTGCAGCTGCAGCTGTTGTTGCTGGGTCGTTGGGGGGTTGGAGGGGGCGCCCCAGGCGCCGAGCAGTGCAGCGCTGGGGTCCGCTGTCCCGCCGCCGCTGCTGCTGTTGTTGCCTCCGCCATATGCCACTGTGGTGGCGCGATTGGAGGCGAAGTTGTTGTTACGTGTGTTGGCGCGGTTGGTGTTTAGGGTGGAGGTGGAAGAGAGTTTTGGGCGCGGCGCGAGGGCGTCCGTGATGTTGGCGTTTGTGATGTTGGCGCGGTTCTTGCGTTTTATGCAGTGCTCTTTGCCGCTTGTGAAGTACCAGGTTTTGGGCCTGCCATTGCTGATGATAACCTACAGGGCGTGGCGGGAAGGGGGAAGTTTGCGGGAAGAGAGGGTTTAGGAGTTTGGGTGGAAGGGTTTTTTTAGGTGTGTTGTGTGTGTGTGTGTGTGTGTGTGTGTGTATGTTTGCTGGGGGGAAAGGGGGAGAAAGGGGAGGAGTGGTTCGTAGTTGTGTGTTTCGTGGCTGGTAGGTAAGTTTGCCGTGTGTGCGTGGCTTTGAGGAGAAGGGATGGCGAAGAAGATAATCGTTGTGAAGCAGTTGCTGTGGGGCACACTCGCCGGTCGTGCGATGGGGAAGCTGGGGAAAAGAAAGATGGCGCCGGGTTGGGATGTCATCCCCCCTGTTCCCGGGATGGGATGTCATGCCATGTCCCGATAAATGTGACTGCTGACCAGATACAGATAGCTGCTCACCGTGTGCGGGATGTTGACCTCGGGGCATGCCCGACCCTTCCCATCTTTCAACCACAGATAATGATACAGGCCGACCACAATGCTGTCCTCCACATCCAGGAGCAACTCGTTCTATTCGGGGCAAGGGATACACGTTCAGCGCACGTTAACGTATACGTTATTCGTGATGATGGATTGCTTGCATGCGAAGGGATGTACCCAGGTGCAGGTCGCGTTGACCCTTATTCGGGCATCCCCATATGGCTCTACCAACCCCGGACATGCAATGCGCAATTGCTGCTCAGCGACAGCTTCAATACCGCGGCTCTGGCGCACGCAAGTATTCAACCGCACCGCACATACAATAGTTCTTATACATCCCTTACATATGGTATCTCCTCATCCATGCTCCAGCGTCAAAGTTACTGCATTAAAGGACACCGCGTCTGAAAAAGCTTATGCACCGCCATCCTGCGAAACGGAGCCTATGCCAACATCGATGCTTACGCCAATGTCAGAGATGACACTATATACAATGTGATTGTGATTAATGCTTGCAGTATCTCAGCTTGCAGCTCGCCGCTGCAGCGTTTTAAACAACGTTTCCTTTAAAATAAAATTAGCATAGAGAACTGCATGACGTAAGCCGGCACTCGTTGCAGAGCACTTTGCAAATTGGATTGCGGCAAACCTGAGTGCTTGTTGCTTCGAAGTACGGCGTGCGCATAATGTCTTTCGTCTTTCGGGGACGGCGCTCATCACAATCAAGCTATATTATAGCATTACCAGAAGGAAAGAATTTATTACCATAATGCTGAACAGGCTTAACTATAATGCAGAACATGGGCTCACCACCGCCATTCATAGCAGTGCTGCTGAGGGTTACCCAAATTGCATTACATGCATCAGGAAGACCTAACAGTCCTCTACAAATTAAAATTGATAGGCTCATCAGTCAACGTTATGCCTGTGCTTTCAAGGCTTTGTTACCAGCAACTCTGTAAAGTAAGCACTCCACGAGGACCTCCACAACGAACATTCTCCAGGAATGCATTCCAGCAATCGTTTGGCACATCGACAGGGTACCGCAGCTGTCTGGCCGGAGCCGTCATCGCAGTATCGGCTTTCCCTGCCGCATATTACACGCGCACCTGCAGCGAACTCATTTCAGGGTCTTTCACCTCCATACCCGTTCGGCGGTCCTGCTAACCGCACCGGCAGCACCTCGTCCACAAATTTCCCCCACGGAACCCGTCTTCCTGTCGTCCACTGCTGCCGGCCGAACATCATCTCGAGAGAGCAATGCAACAAACAAACTCCCAGCGGCCCTCAGGAATTCCCCCCCCAAAGGAGCCCCTCTACACCATACCCGCATCTAAAAACCATGTTTTGAAGTCCCATTGGATTGGGGGCCCCTATGTGCATATATGATAATCCATGCCCCAAACCTAGCAGCGGCTGCGTCGCTTAACCGCCGTTACAACCACCACAACCGCAACCGCCACCATGGACCCTCGACCGCCATGCAGGGTAGATTGGAAAGACACTGCATAGGTGCGTGTGTGTTGCAAGCTGTAGCTGCACGTGCTTTCCACAGCCAACGTGTTGCTGAAGAGCTGATGTTGATTCTAATGCTGCTTCTGTCATCGTTGTGCAATCCGTGTTCAGCAGTCATTAATTACGGCCCTAGCACTGCATTAGCAGCAGCGTTGACGAATGGAGAAGTAAAGAATGGCTAGAAGGTAGTGACAGCTCCAACGGCATGTATTGTTGATAAGTGACCGACGCGTCATATACCAGCAGCGGAATGCGAGAGCAACAATAGAACCCGAGCGGGTCCGCGGCGCTCTGTTGATTCCTAACCTGTGTGTGTTACATGCATATGGTCGTGGGGGAGCGTACATCCCGTACCTGCAAACCGCCCAATACGAGCGGAGGGCGCAAGGGCTGCCAGATCGCCTATAAGCACCATCCTACCTCGCACTTCAGACAAAGCAAAAGTGATAAAGGAGACTAACGTCCAAAGGGAACGAGTGAGAGCAACAATAAGCTCCAATAGTGTAGGCAGAAAGCCGGAACTATGGAGCTGTCAGCTGAATAGTAAATAGTAAATTCGAAATTCTCGGCAAGCCGTACGGCTGCCGTACATAACTTAGCTTCGAGGCTATATTCGCTTCGCTCCTGCCGCATCTAAGCTACAATTATGGCCTGTAGCCTTCATGGCTTGCTGTACGGTTGCGTTCGAGGTGCCGGATAGGACAGGACGAGGCGAAACCGGGGCTGCCAAGCTGTGGCCTTACACTACTGCAGACAGAAAAGATAGCAGGAGGGGCCCTCTGACTCAGGCGAGGCCCAGGTTGCGCGTGGTTGCCAGTGCGGCATCGTCTTCCAGCCGGGTATATAGCTGCACCATTGCGTCCGTCTTCCAGCGGCCGTGGGCCTTGCGGGCCTCTTCAGATACCCCTCTGGCTGCTGCCGCGCTGTTTCCCCCCATGCGCGTGGAGTGTGGCATGATTCCGCGCTTGATGCCCACGGCGCTGCACATGGCAGCGAAGCTTCTCCCGGAAAGAGGTGTAGCTGAGGCTGCTGATAGGTGACTGAACAGAGCCGGTCCTCTGCTGCAGCTGGTGGGCTTGCTGTGTCACCTTAACCCTGTTTGCGCAGCAGCGGACCCACATCCTCCGCGGGGGAACTGGGGACACGGACATAGTTACCAAGCGCCAGCAGCCTCTCTCTGTCAAGCCCACTGGGCACGCCACGCCCCCCACGCGCGTGATCCGCACGGTCTGCCCTTTGCCCTCCTGGTCCGTTTTGGACCTGGGCAGCCATGTGAGTGTCGTGCAGGGTGAGCAGGTCGTACTTGACGGAGATGTGGGCTAGGTCGTTGAACCTCGGGAAACCCGCGAACATGGCCGATATGGGCGCTACCATCATCAGGTCTGGCAGTGATGCATCCGGCCCAGCGAAGTGAGCAGCCAACATGCGGACGTGCTCTGGTTGCATGCTTTCCCTGTGCAACTTCTTCCCGTGCAGTAGTGTGCGCCTGCCCAGGTCCCGAACGAGGTTGCATGCTGGGTGCTCCGTTGGTGAGGGGCGGCCTGCGAGAAAGACATGGCAGGCAATAGCAGCGCTCGTCCCCGCGACGCGACCCAGACCTACTTCATCCGCTTGCGCGGTTTGGTAGACGTGCATCAGGTACATGGCCACTATCTCTAGCCTGGTATAGTGGTAAATGTCGCTCGCCCGAATGTGTAGTAACTCTGGCCAATCTAGGAACTCCTGCCATGGCTCCTTGTACTGGGCGACTGTGCTGCTAGCTCGCGCCTTGTGCGCCTGGCTTGCCAACGCCAGAGCTAGATCCCCGATCATTGGGTTAGCGTCCAAGGGCACCTGGCCAAGCAGTGTCTGCGCGCGTGCCCTTACTCCTGTGAAAACCGGGGGGCATAGGGGTCGGGGGGCACAGCGATCCGGCGCGGGGAAGGTGTTTGGAAATCGATGAGTAGTGCAAGCGATAGCCAATTAGCAGCCCCTTTTGGGACCTCGTTTCCCGAAGACCCCCTGGCAGGAAGAGATCATACGCCTTGCCCAGCTCTCTTTTTAGGCCGTAGACGCAAGGAGCAAACCAAAACTTCCCGTCCTGAGTCAGATAGGACCACCAACTGCGCGCATCGGCCAGAGGGGAACAATCAGACAGATGCGTACTTTGCGTCCTTTGCACAGTTCTGCGTGCCGCAGGACTTCAAGTAGCAAACTTTAAGAAAAGCGGGTTCGCCCCCAGTTCGCAATTCCGAACCCCATTGGAACCGAAAGGCGTCAACACCCACCCTCGGTGTCTGGCGTGAAGAAGCGAGGAGAACAGTATTGTGGCAGCTGGTGATTGGTGTGTGACGCGGAAAGATCAATGTCAAAGGGGCCCCGGGCGGTGTTGAGCCTTTGAAATTCCCTACGGTTCACCATCCAGTCGTCCTGGTCCTTTGCAGCTTCGACAGGTAGTCCGCCAGAGTGTTTTCTTCTCGCGGCCGCCACTCCGCCTTCAGTGGGATATCCTCGGCAATACAGTACCAAAAGATTTCGCAGGCAATCAGGTACGAGTCCTCGGCTTTTGCGGATCCTTTGTTGAGGACGTTGGCGTGAGCTTCCCCCCCAGCCGCCCCGTGTGTGTTTCTCTCCACGAACTGGGAGCATGAACACACACGCCCATGTTCAAGTTCCCCTCAGGGAATGACCAGGTGCTGCCAGTCACAGACAGTCTCACTCGGTATTCGACTGCAAACAGCTCAACTCCACATACACACATCACACCACCCACATTTCGTGGAGTGTCCGGATTACACTGTGTGGACGTCCCTTAAGATTTAACACCACCAACTAAAGGAGCCGTGTTAAGGGCACAGCAGTCAAAGTTCGTTCCTCAGGCTTTCTGCGTCCATTTTTGCGCTCCTTTTTCAGCAATTCAGCTGAGAAGCTTGGGAAGATGCAACCAAAACAACTCGAGATTGTTGATGCTACAAAGAAAAGCATCGAGCCAGCCAAGGTGTGAGCCAGCCCACCAGGCCAGTCATCTTGACCTACGTCTTGATTACCGGTTCTTGTTCTGCTGCGCTCTAGTTGCATTGCACAATCCACCTGGATTACCCTGTGCCTGCTCGAACTCCTTGTGGAGTCTCTTGCCACTCCAGGGAGCCTGGGAGCCTGGAGGGGGGTCGGTCGACTTAAGGACATAAGGACCAGCGTGCCGCTGGCAACGGTGTGCAGCTGCTGGGTGCAGCGCCAAATCGGCAAGAAGAGCAGGAGCCTGGCCGTTGTAGAAGAAAGAGCAAGTAGTTCCAGTAACAAAAGCCGTCGACCGGCGGTAGCAATCATCACAATCCTGACAAAAAAATCATTTCCATTACGCTTGTGATGCTGTACGACGGCTCCGAAACCCCCCTTCCCCACACATTTTCACGCCGGCATAAAAATACACATAAGATGCACGCACACAATACTTTATATCACACACATACAGAAAGATCCACAAATACAAACACAGGACTCCAATCTCGCCCGAAATATTGAAGCCTCTAAGGCTTAGAAGTACGGCAATGAGGCTCACGACCCTCATTGATCGTGCTTTAGCCCGAGATAATGAAACGACAACGATCCAAACCTTGATGACTCTCTGTAATCTGTTACTTAGGGTAACTTCAAAAAAAGTGTTAAGGACCCCAAGGTAAGGTGACCTCAGACGGATCATCTCAAACTGAAAACGACTTTTGACTTCTCTCATATCCGGGAGATCCGGGCCTCCTCTTCCAATCTCTTCTTATCTGTTAGGAAATTATTTCTCATGTCCGCCCCCCTGTGTAAGTTTTCGTTCACAGGGCGGCGGCGGTCACCTGATAGGGGCGACGTACGACCATCATTTTCTGCCGGCGGGAGGGCGGGATGGCGCAAAAAGGTCGCCCGCCATTAGCCCATTTAGCCCAACCCCCGGGAAGGAGGGTCGTACCATGAAGTGGTTAGGTAAGCAACGGCACGTGGCAGTTAAGACGGTTATATTAGTTACGTCTTTATCCCAATCACATGTCTTTAAATTCTTTTAAGGCTGACAAAGAGCAGGAGCCAATAGATCAGAACCGACGAATTTCGTCGTACATTGGCTGTTAGGCTGTAATGAGGTTCGAAAGACAGGAGAGGCATATATCTTTTGGTATCGCGTACGGCACATCGTGTCAGCAAAACGCGCATCGGCGGCTGAGCCTTTCTGCAGCAGAAGCGGCACCTTGGCGGTGGCGGTGGCGGCGGGAGAGGAAGGGGAGAAAGGACAGAACGGTGCCGCGGCCGTGGCACATTCACTTGATGATGCTTTCCAAAGACCATCACCACAGCTTGTTGTCGTCGTCAAACATCATCATCGTCATCATCGTCATAACCAACCAACCATCTGCACACCATCTTAACAAACTGCTGCAGCTATGGCTACAGCCGCCGATGCAATGCACCGAAACCTCCCACCCTCCCATTGAAAACATTGTCGTCAGATCGCTCCGTCTTTCCCCGCCCCCACCCCCCTTGAACAGCCACCACCGCAGCTGCCGCCCGCCCGCCCGCCACACATACTTACACATTAGCAACACATACACATACACACACACGCAGCTTTTACCCCTCAGCCATTCCACTACAGCCACACCAGCTGCTGTTGTTGGCGTCCACCACCAGCCGTTCTGGCCCGGAGTCCTCATACACGTCCTGCTCCGAAACCCCCCCAAGGCAGCCCCCTGTCCCCCTTTTTAGCACACTCCCTTTCCCCCGGGGGTTTGCCTCCGAGCCCAATACCCCCCTCTACACACACACACACACGCCCTCCCTACCACCACCCCACGAGCTACATTTTACCCAATTCCCCCCCCATTTTTGATGACATCACTCACACCTCCGGTGCGATATGTACCTTCAAGAAAAACACAAAAAAGCGCACAGACTTACATACAGAAAGACGCATGTGATGGGCGTGTGACCCACTGGGGTCCAGAGCGCAAGCCGACGTGTGCGATACCGGTTGTTCTCTCCCCTTCTTTCACCCCCAAAACACACACACACACACGCAAACCCAAACACGCCCCCTTACCCGGCGCCCTCCTACACTTCTTCAAGCTAGCACGCCCCTCTCCCGGGCCGCAGCCACACAGCCCATCCCGCCTACCCCGACCCCGTCCAACATGACCCCATGGATTCGTTCGTCCGTATGTCTCTACATCCTTTGACCGCTCGTGCTCAATTCAACATTCTCATCAGCTGACTTCCCCGGGGCTCCTCCCGGGGCTTCCCCAGAAGTACGTACGTGTCTGTCTGTCTGTCTGTCTGCCGGTCTCTGCCCCAGAGTCCCGATGGAGATGGAGCTGCGGTGTGTTTCAGAGCAAGTGCTTCCCAAGTTTCTGTGTATGTATGTATGTATGTATGCGGGCTGGGGTAGAGGAGGGAATGGCCCCCGAGCCGACCGGAGGCCGTTTCCCGCACCGTTTCCCAACACGGCAAGCTGCAGAAGATCACACCAAAACACACAAGCTCAGTCAAAACGACCTCGCGCCTTTACCCCGAGCTCTCTTTCCCCCCCCTCCAGGATGCTCCAAGGCTCCGAAACCCCCCCCGATATCCTCAAGACGTCCGGGGGACCCGCGGGTCATGTACCCCTCGCCACTTCCGTCAGCCAACCGACACAGACCCGGGTACGTTCCCCTCACCTCCCCACACACACAAAAACACACACACACAGGCACGCATTTCCGTAAGCACATATGACCGCTGCTGCTCTTCCAAAAGTCGTACATCATCTGAAGTCAGAGTGACGCACCACCACATGCACCCCGATGTGCCGCTGCACCGTACGGCCGACCAAGATCATGTGCTGTACGTATATCTGTACGACGAAGCACAAACACGTACGTATGTGTGTTTCGTGTCTGAGCTCCCTCACTGCGGGGGGGCAGTGGCGGGGGAGGGGGAGAAGGGCGGGAGAACGTGAGGGAGTGCCGGGAGGAGGGCAAGTAAAAACACATATGCGGGGTTACGAATGCGCGTCAGGTCAGGAAGATTGGAAAAGGGCTTTGTGGTCCTCGTACGCCGCGGAATGCCGTACTCAGCCCCTCCCTCCCTCCCCCACCACCGAACAGATCAAGACCCCCCCTTCCCCCTGTCTCTCTCCTCTCTCCCAATCTGTCCTCTCCGTATTCGAGAAGTCAGCGGGGCCATACATACATACAGGTACATACATACATACAGGTACATACATACATACATACGGGGGGTCATCANGCAGACCGGGGCGGGAAAGG
>NW_003307651.1:134260-135061 GCF_000143455.1 Volvox carteri f. nagariensis | reverse complement strand
CAGGGGAAAATAACCCTGGATTGCGATTGTGGCACATCTCTCAACGTGACGATGTGTGACTGTGTGTTCATACACAAAATGGAAGGGATACGAACCAACCCAACCGGAAGCGGAAGCGGGGGGGGGGGACGGGTACAGCGAGGTCATGTACGAACTGCCAATCAAGGACCCAACCCGGCGTCAACCCGACTCTTTCGTAGTGGGGGGGGGAGGGGTTTCGCCCGCACGCGCCCTCCCCCCCTCCGCTCGATCTTCAAAACCACCCCCCCTCCACTGGAGCTCCAGTTACCCACATCTACGACAACAACTACCTCCACCCAGCCCCACCCCACCCCCACCCCACCCCCCCACACTCACCTCCGGCTCGCCCCGTCGCGGCGCCGGTTCGAATTTCTGGAAGGATCGCGACAAGTCATCACTGACCTCCATGATCGCCGCCAAGTTACCTGTTAACATACATATATACATATATACATATATACATACACATACATACAGGTAAACACACGTCAAGGTAGGTTCATGTTTCGTAAGGACTGTTCGGAATGTTTCAAAGTAACCCCTCCCCCCCCACCGCTGTGGTCCACAGCAATAATGTTCTGGTTCTGGAGCCGCTTTCCCGGACACATGGCGGGCACAGACACAAAGTGGGCCGGTGGGAGCTGTCATAGCACCCTGCCGGCCTGATTCGGCAACCAGCAGTGACCGCACTGGGTTACCGGCACTGACATGACGTGACATGACGTGGCACCCCGGGGGGCGGGGGGCCGGACCTGCTGCTGCTACTGCTGCCCTCCCCCT
>NW_003307651.1:133510-133894 GCF_000143455.1 Volvox carteri f. nagariensis | reverse complement strand
CACCTGCGTGTTTGTGGGTGTGTATGTTTGTATGTATGTATGTATTGCGTGTCAATTTGCGTGTTTTGTGTGTGTGTGTGGGGGGGGTTACGTGCAAGGGGAGGGGAGGGGTGCAGGGAAGATGTTCTGGAGGTCCGGAGTTGAGGTTAGGTGGTTGGTTAGTTGGTTATGTGTGTGTGTGTGTGTGTTTTGAGATGATGGGAGGATGGACTGCTGTCCAGGGTCTGCTACTGCTAACCCTACCAGCCGTACTGCCGTACAGATCAGTTGGCAAAGGGTTGTTGCTACTTTACCCCGCACCGGGTTCATCCCCCTCAGCTTCTTTTTCTCGCCCCCTGCACCCCCTGCCTCCTGCACCGCCCTCCTTTCCCCTCCACCTCTCCC
>NW_003307651.1:75981-133030 GCF_000143455.1 Volvox carteri f. nagariensis | reverse complement strand
AATGCAGTGGAGAAGGGGATATTGATGGATGTGGGGCATCTCTGAACACTGCCGATCCACTGACATGCAGGTACACGGGGATGAGGTGAAGTACTGCAGTACGGCAAGGTACTGCACAGTGGTAGACAGGGTCAGGGAGAATAAACAGGGATCCCGGGGTACTTGTATTTGAAAACTTTACCACAGAAGTGGCGGCGGGTGCCTGTACCCGGGGAAAACACACACATATACTTACATACATACATACATACACACATACATACGCACAGCGGAAGGCGATTGCACCATCAACCGGGCCACGATACCAGAGCCACACAAAACAAGGGCTATGAACTGTCCAAAACAAGGGCCCCCCTCCAAAACCCCCCCGGAGCCCCCTCCCACTTGTGTGTATGTGTACGGAACTTAGGGTTTCTCTGTTCGGAGGAAGGACCCGCATGATGGTGGAGAGACCTGTCGTACGATGGAGCCTCAGGTAGTATTTGCCCAGGTAATCCCATTCCCCGCCGCAAACTCCCCTACCTCACCGCCGTACCGCCGTACCCACCTTGCCCTCCACGAGCCCCGTCAGCGGCAAGTAGTCGAACAAGTCGGTGAAGGCTTTCCAAACCTCCGCCGACCCGTACTTCCGAAGGCACTCATCGTAAAAGCCGTACCTGCAATGGTGGCGTACACACAGCACGGTGAAGACGAGACTGGTTTGAAGCAAGTTTCGCCTGGGCCGTGCGGTCCGGGATGTGGCGCATGGACCAGCAGCGCATCGGGTGTCAGGCAAAATTTTGCGTAGTGAATCACGCTGCTTGTTGTGCTTACACTTGTGTGATTTGTCGGCTCTCGTGGTTTCCTCTCAAAATAGTAATCCTGTCTCGGAAGCGCACTTTCAAGGCAACCAACAACGACACCGTCTCCACGCTGTGGTAGCCTGCAAAGCATGGAGTCGAAGCATGCAGAATCAAAGAATCCATTTTGCGTAAAGGTTTGCATTTTGCATTTTGCCGTTTGGGAGCTGTCACAACCCCAGCGATAGATGCCAACCGAGTCCTACCGCGATCGACGTAGTCGCCCATGAAGAGGTAGTTCTGCGCACAACAAGCACAAAGTTATGTACAACCTGGCACTCAACGGAGAACGCATAAAGGAGCAGGTGCAGCGAGCCATTTGCGCGGCTGACTCTTACCGTGTTAGGGCTATCACCCCCGATGCGAAAAAGTTCTACCAGGTCATTGAATTGGCCATGGATGTCCCCGCCTGCGGACGATGCGTGAGGCGTGGGCTCACATGCGGCGCGGACTACGATCGACTAAGCATACCGACAACTGAACAGCCAAAGAATTAACGTACAAAGAAATGCAAGAAACGTGCATGGCCACGGGGTAACACATTAATGACAGGGGTTGCGGGCTTTCGCGCGCGGCCGAGGCCATCCCAGACCCCCGGACTTACAGACCGTAACAGGGCAGCGCACTGGTTGCACATTTGATTCCTCCGCCAAAATCTCCTTCGCCTTCTCGCACAGAGCCTTCACATCAGCCTCTGGAAGCGGCTCGCACTTGAGCAATTTTTGTATATGGCTATCAAGGTCTCCAAATGGGTTTTCGGGCGGGCCCGTGGCCATGGCGCAACCTCCTAAAGGGCCCCCAGGGCCAGCTGGGAGCGGTAGGTTATGCGCGTATGGCAACTTGCAAACAAACGGTTCAACTTTTGTATATCACACTGAGCCACACTTGTGACGGCTGTTCATATTTCTGTTTTATGAGATGCAAATGGTTGATCATCCGATCAAGCTTCTTACCGGGTTACTTTCCTGGTTTTCCAGAGGCGCACGGGAAGTCGTACTCTGTGGAGCGGCTTGAGCTTTAAGCGTGTTGTGTTGTTAATTTTGCTCAAGTTTATCAGGTGTTGTGCCATTTTCGCATGTAAAAGCCTAGCGGGATGCAAAGGGTGGGGCGAATAGCCTTCAATCTTTTCACATAGCACCAAGATTTAGCCCGCGTTTGCCACGCAAGTATCTGCAAACTCTGTTGCACCAATTGCGCTGGAAACTGGCAAGAACTTCCTTGCATTTCTGCAAGTCCCTCAGCTCGGTGTTGCCAACGGCGGCTCATCTTGAAGATGTTCAGGCGGACCTCTGACCTTTCCCACTGTGAGTCTTTTTTATGCCGCATGATATGCACATTCAGGTCATTTCGCCGTCCTTCTTGTTGAGTAATGCGTCCCATGCCTTGCCTTGTACACAGGAACAAGCAAAATCACATGAAAAGCTGCGCCACCCAAATCGCTAGCAGCCATACAACTACTCCGCAACGCCCCGCAGCCCCATCCTCGACAGTGCCTGGCCCCTGGCGGGTGGTATCGGCGGGCTGGCCGCAATTGCCTGGGCCCCCGACACCACCTCATCCTACATCACACCGGCATTGTTATCATCATCACCATCCCCTTGGTGCAAACGCATCCGCAAACCCCTCGTCCCATAAGCCCGACATCGTATCCCCGGCCGTCTCCGCGTCTTCTTGGCTAGCGCCCTTGGTTTTATCAAAGCCGTCCTGGCCGCTTAAAACCGAATGTGCCGTACCCAAGCGGCGAGCGGCGGCTGCCGCCGCCGCCAACCCCGACCTCGCGGCCAGAAGCGACTCCATCTCCGCATTCCTAGCTCCGGAACCCAACGAGGAAGACCTCCTTGTTCAAATGCAACACCTCAATCATGAGCGCTTGGAGGACGAGCGTACGGCAGCTGACGCGCCGCTCTTCCAGCGCCGTCACCATCTACAGCAACACCACGAGCAGCAGCAGCATCAACACCAAAGGGAAGAGGTCGACGGCGGCGGGAGTGGCGGGCCGCAGCCTACCGCCGCTGATGCGTCGCGGCCGCCGGGCCGGGCGAACCAACACGGCGGCGAAGGTGCTGTCGCTACTGCCACTGCCGTCGACGCGGCCGCCAGCAGCAGCTGTAGCAGCGGCGGCGGCAGCCTCCATGAGGACAGTAGCGGCAGGATACAGCGCGATGAGGACTATGTATTGCGCCCGCAGATTATTAGCCAACATCAACAGCTGCCGCTGCAGCAGCAGCAGCGGCAGGAGGAAGAAGAGGAGGCGGGGCCGGGGCCGGGTAGCTCGTCCAGGGCAGCCTCTCTCCCCCGTCCCTTACCCGCCAGGCCACCACCCGCTGGTGCTGCTAAGACTGCTGCTAATACTACTGCCACCAGCAGCAGTAGGAACATCGCAGGTGGCAGTAGCAGTATTATTAGCATTATCAACAATAGTAGCAGCAGTAGCAACAGTGGTAGCATCCCTAGCAGGTCAAGGATGCTGCTACTGCCGCAGCCGCAATCTCGATCGCTGCACTCGCATCAGGTTGACAAAACGAGAGACGCGGACCGACAGACGGCGGGACAGATTCGCAGTAGCAGCATCACAGGTAGAGGTGGCAGTAGCAGTAGCAGCGCGGTGTCGAAGCACCAGACGGAACCGTTATCACCGCCAGCTTACAAAACATCAGCGCCGCCGCCGCTTTTCTCTGACGATGACCCATGGGTCGCAGCAGCGTACGGCGACCTGCCAGTGACAGTTACGGGGCGCGCGCCGCCGCCGCCGCTGCTGTCGTACAATGACTTGTTGACCCACGGGCCTTCTTCCTCCCCACCACCTTCTTATAGAAACGCCCGGAAAATGCCCAAGGCGTTGCTCCGAAACGCGGCGGCGGCGTTTCGCCTGGGCCGGCCCACCCCCATTCAGAGTCACGTGATACCTGCCATGATGGAAGGTTAGTTGGTTGGTCGGTTATGTCGTTGGTTGGTTGGGATTTGGGTCTATGCCCTTCACCTATGATACCCTAAGTGGTTCCTTTGGCCCCCAAACCCCCCGGGCCCCCCACCCCATACACACTCACACGGCAGTGGTCCGTGTTACCCCCCCTCCCCCCTCCCCCCGCCCAAACCGCACCCACGAGTATCTTCCTGCCTGCCTGCCCTTCCCCGGGCGGACCCCTTCCCCTTCCCCGGCTTTGTACGTCATTACAGCAGTTGACTCTATTTGATTCTTCCATTACCATCATTATCACCGTATGGTTTTCCTCCTTCCCCAAAACTTATTTTCAGCCTCCCTTTTTCATTACCTTTTTCATTGTGCAACCTCCCCCCCCCCCCGAACCCCCAAACACCCCCGGGGAGCGGGGTAAAACACAGGTCGTGACGTGCTGGCGGTCTCCTGCCCCGGCAGCGGCAAGACCCTGGCCTACCTGCTCCCTGTGCTGGCCGCCCTGATGACCCGCAACAGAGTGCAGGGCTCCAAGAACTGCGCCTCCCCGGAGGCCCTGGTGCTGGTGCCCACTAGGGAACTGGCGGAACAGGTAGGTGTGTGTGTATGTATGTATGTATGTATGTGTTTGTATTATGTATATTTTTTACAACTCCCTCAGTCATTGTATGCCAATGGCTGTATGTGTTTGTATTATGTAAGTATATATGCTTGTTTTGTATGTATGTATGCATGTATGAATGTGCGTTTGGGGAAAAGAATGGGTGAGGCGATTGAGGGGTTTGGAACATCTAGGATTGAGGGAGGGGGGTCGGGGGCGGGTGGGGGGGAAGAAGGTGGGGGTGGCCATTTTCTAGATAGGTGGGGGGGGAGAGAACACAAAGGGGACTCTTACAGGGCGAGCTCGCTGCTACTGCCGTTCGACTTCAGGCGACTTCGCAAGCTGTGAAGTAATCTGTTCGTCTGTCTGTCCGTTTGTCGGCGGGCATCCCGTCTTTCCCTGCGTCCTACAGCATGTGCACGACACCCTTCCTTCCTCCCGCCGTGGTTGAGAGCATATGGATTGCAACTGGCCGACGGATACCCTCACGAATGTACGAATGTACGACTGCTCTGTCGTACGCCACGCAGGTGTTTTCTGACGTACAGTTATTGCTCCGTGGCACTCACCTCAAGGCCCTGGCGGTTCACGGTGGGGTATCCCTGGCGGATCAGGTGCTCGCCATCCGGGGCAGGTGAGGGCGTATATGTATGTACGTAGGTATGCATGTATATATGTGTGTGTGTGCGTTTAGTTGGAAGTGTGTTTTGTATGTCGGGGGAAATGGGCGTGGGAAGTGCGGGGAAGACCACTTGCTTCCAGGTGTATAGTACAAGTACGGGGTAAAACCCTAAATAGTGGGACGGGTGGGGGCGTGTGTTTGAGAGTGTGTAGGGGGGGTGGAACCCTGAGTGGGGGCACACATATGGACATACATACATGCAGACCTTTACCTCTTCCTGATCACTTCGTTTCCTAATTTCAGGATGATTTCCCAACGACCCTAACGACCCCAACGACCTTTCCCGGCTCTCAGATATCGTCGCAGCGCGGGCGGTGTGGATCTGCTGGTTGCAACTCCCGGTCGGTTACTTCAGTTGGTGGAGCAACGGCGGGCTGTACGGCTCAACCGTCTGGGTGTGTTGGTGGTTGATGAGGCGGACCGGCTCATGGACTTGGGCATGTGGCCGGATCTGCGGCGACTGGTGAGTGGATGGATGAAGCCGCATGCTGCATGTCTGTGTATGTGCGTGTGTGCGTGCTTGTTTTCTGTATCCGGGGCTGGCGGGGGGAAGAGCCACTTGTTGTGGAATTATTACCCAGGCTCTGTTATTATTATTGAGTGTACGGCGAAAACACACAAGAACGTGCCACCGCCCCCCCTCCCGGGGTTTCGGTGGTTACCCCCCCTCCCCTCTGCCGCAGCAGTCTTTCCTTGGCATCACCTTAACTCGCTCGTTGTTCATCTTTTCCCCCTCCCCTACCAACGGTATTCCCTTTTTGTTTACCCCGCGGCCCCGCCCTTTCCCCCCCCCCGAAAACGACTCCCTCGTTTCCCCAATCGACTCCCCATCCCACAAAACACACACACACACGCACTTTCCAGCTGTCCCAGCCCGGTCTCCCAACTGCCCGCCAAACCGCCCTGGTGGCGGCCTCTCAGCTCCGGGAGCACACCCCCCTGGCGGAGGCGGCGTCGGAGCTGCTGCGAGATGCGTTAACGATAGCAGTTGGCGACGGCAGCGGAACCAGCGGCGTTGTACGACAGCACGTGGAGCTGGTTTCGGACGAGCAGAAGCTTGGGCGCCTGCTGGAGTTGCTGGCTCCCGGGGCGTCTTCTGGTGTCGTATCAAACACTTCTTTTCGCTCTTCTTCCCCTTCTACTACTACCAATAGTACGACAAGTAGTACGACAGTACGAGCGCAACGTGGTGTCGTATCCGCCACTGGTTCTCCCGCCGCCGCTACTGCCGTTCGCCCTACTCCAAAAACCACGTCTATCAACAGCAGTACTCCGGGCCCGCAGCCAGCTAGCCTGAAATTGGATCTCAGTTCCAATAGTTTCGGTTGTCGTACACTTCCGTCGTACACTCCGAGTGCGGGGGGCCCCGCCGTGGTGTTCACTCGCAGCCTGACTCGAGCTGAGGAGGTGGCGAGGTACCTGTCGGGGCGGGGTATTAGCGTGGCGATGTTGCACAGCGATCTGACCCAGGCCCAACGAGATGAGGCGATGCAATGTTTTCGTTTCGGTGTGACATCTGTCTTGGTGGCCACAGCTCTCGCGTCGCGGGGGCTCAATTTTCCGGATGTCGACCTGGTGGTGAATTACGACGTGCCGGCGTCGGTGAGTTGGGTTTCGGAGCTGGGGGGGAGGGGGAAGGGGTAGGAGGGAGGGAGGGAGGAGAGAGCATGTGTTTTCCGGCACGGTATGCATGCACGGTATCCTCCTCGGTGATTATAGTAGTATTGCCTTATTAAGACACTCTGTAACGGTGTGACATCGGTTTTGACATCCGCGTCTTTCTTCTTCCGGTATGAATGAACTGCGCGTCGTCGCCCGCGTTTATGTTTTGTTTGAAAGTACCGTACAAACTCCCCTCCGTCCTCTAGCCTGCGGTTTCAAATTTCCCCCCCCCCGCCTTTCTTGGGTCTCACTTTTGATTCCCTACCTCTTTTCCCGTTGACCGCCCCGTCCCCTCAGTTGAGTGTGTATTTGCACCAGGTTGGTCGTACAGGCCGGGGGGGGCGACCGGGTGCCGCCACTACGCTCGTCACTCTCTCCAACAGGCCCTCCGCGCCGTGGCTTCTGGACTGCCTGCGGCGCTCCGGGAGCCCCGTGCCCGTGTGGTTGGAGGAGATGGCGGCGGCAGCCAGGGCGAAGGTGGCGGAGATTAGGGCCGCGGCGGCGGCGGCGGCGGCGGAGCCTGGCGGCTCCGCCGCCCGGGTTCGCCGGCGTCGTACGGGAGTGATGGCGCTGGACGACCCGGCGGCTGGCGCCGCCGTCAGGTTTGGGAGTTACATGGCCCCGCGGGTGGCTGCGCAAGCTGTGGTACGGCAACGCGGCGATGGAGCGGGCTCTGCTGCTGCCGCCGCTGCTGCTACTGCCGACGGCTCTTCCTTACCGCCGCTACAGCCCGTGGTTGTGGACCGCCGCCACGACGCCAGCTACTGGCAGACGGTGTTTGAATCGGCGCTACAGCCGCCGCGCACGACGGCGGTGGCTACAGCCGCCAGGTCGCCCGCTGCAGCTACTGCCGCAGCCACGGCGGCGGACGATGACGACTCACACCATCATCACCGCCACAGCAGCGACCAGCAGATTGGTAATGCACATGTGGGCCCTGGCTCGGAGGTCTCAGCCCGGGCCCAGGTAGTTTCCGCACCGCATGACGGCAGTAGCGGCGGCGGTAGCACTATGAAGCGGCGGCAGCTGGGGCGGTTGCTATTTCGAGACGGGACGGCGGAGCTGGAGGCGCATCCGGGGGGTGGTCTTAGTGCGGGCCCTCCAGGGGTGGGTCGCGCTCGCCGGGAAACAGAGTGAAGAAAAAAGATAGAAAAGATAGAAAAAGATGCTTTGGGGAAGATTGAGAAGGATCAGGGGTGGGGGAAAGGGAAGGGGGAGGGGAGGGCTCTTGAATCTGGATCTGGATCTGGGTTTGGAGTTTGAATTGGAAGGAGGAGGCGGCCGAGGGGGCTGTTTTGGGTTTAGAGTTGGGCATCCTTGTTACGGTGCCCTTGCGGCTCGGGGTGCTGACAGCCATCGTCATGTCAAGGGCGGTAGGGGGAAAATGTGATTTGGCGGGGGATTTGAATGTGGTGAGGAGTGAACGACCCCGTTGCAGGTGGTCGAGGAGCAGGTAAGGGCCGTGCCGTACAGTTGCAGTCCTGATTAGTGCGTGGGATGGGGAGGGTGGGATGGGGTGTGAGTTAGCGAAGTGGTAGTTTGTTCTCTGTACTGTCGTAGAGCGGTCATACGGGGTAGGCTGGTTACAGCATGGGCTGGTTCTAGCATATTAGGCTGGTTAATGTGTGGTTGGTTTACTTCGTTGTCTGAAGAGTGGTCGTTAAGCAGCCCCTCGCACAAATGTGTCCGGTCGTACTTCGCGAGAAAACAGTTCGTACATCGTCCCAAAAAAGTCAGGAGCGAATTTTGCCGCGCAGATGCGCGCGTGCGATTCGCAAAATGCGCCTGTACAAGTGTATATAAATTTCTTGGAGGTGCGCCAGCGCATTGCGCAGGTGGTCTTGCTGGCCATAGTCGCACGCGGCATGCAGGCTGGACTATTGCGTGGCTGCTTTGCAGTAACTGAAAGCACCGAAAGCCAACGTCGTAGCTTGCAACACTGGGCTCGTGAAACTGCCGCGGGAAGATGAAGCGTTCGGCGAAGAAGCAGTTGTGTGCAAGCCATAAGGCGCCTGCTTTCGGTAGCGCAGCGCATAATGCACATTGTTCCGACTAAACTCAAGTTACACTCTTACGAAATAAATAATAAGAAACGCAGAATTAGGTAAAGATAAGAATCGCGAAAGCCGTTCAGAACCTTGCAAGTAAAATGGATGCCGCTGAGGGCTTGGAACAGCTTTTCGCAGCGCATTCGGCCGTGCCTGCGTTAGCCGTGTTGCAGCAACTACGGAAGGACTTGAGCCAGCAGCAAGCTCAAAAGCTGCTGAAGAACCACCGGGATTATCTTCAGATGGGAACATGTAGTTTTGGTCGGCGCGGTCGAGCAGCGTACGCATTGCGCACAGGTACCGAGGTGCAGTGTCTCTTTGACATCGCCAACATATCTGGTACGCGGTGGCTGGCTTGCCGCGAAATGAAGGGGGGGTCGCATCTCACCATTCAACTAAGCATGCATGTGCGAGTTTACCCCTATCAGGATGTTTGTTTGCATATCCCTCCACGTGAAAGGGCTTGAACCTATGCTGATGTTCGTTCCAAGAAGTGAACTGAGGACTGATGCTATGGTGAAAGGTATGCACGTAAATTCGCCCGTGCGCCAAATGCCCTGTAACTCGCTTACGCTAATCTCACATTCCAATATGCCACTGGACTTTCCTCTCCAGCCTGGCCACATTCTCTTCCTCGCAAACGTACTTGGGCACGTTACAATCCAACACCATACGTGCCTTGGAAACGCGGGCAGCTGCTTCACAAGGACCCCCCTTCAGCGCTGGCGAAGAGGCAGTTGTATGCAGCACCTTGTTCAGAGTAAAGTCAAATTACAAAGTTGCGCAAAGTATAACATACATAAACTTAATTAAACATAAGAACAGATAAGACGTTTATAGTGTTGTCGGTGACATGGACGCCGCTGTTGGCTTGGAACAGCTATTTGCTGTGCATAGGGACGTGCCCGCGTTAGCCGTGTTGCAACAGCTCATGATGGATTTCAGCCAGCAACAGCCTCAAGAGCTGCTGCACAACCACCGGGAATGTCTTCAGTTGGGCACGTGTAGTTTTGGTCGGCGGGGTCGAGCAACGTACGCCATGCGTACAGAAACCAAGGTGCAGCGTTCTGTAACATCGCCAACATATCCGGTACGCGGTGGCAGGCTTGCCGAGCACGAAATGAAGGGGGGGTCGCATCTCACCATTCAACTAAGCATGCATGTGCTCGGTTGAATGCTCGGTAGCGTGCGAGTTTACCCCTATCAGGATGTTCGTTTGCATATCCCTCCAAGCGAGAGGGCTTGCACCTATGCTGATGTTCGTTCCAAGAAGTGAACTGAGGACTGATGCTACGGTGAAAGATTTGCACGAAAATTCGCCCGTGCAATAAAACGCCCTGTAACTCGCTTACGCTAATCTCACATTCCAATATGCCACTGCACTTTCCTCTCCAGCCTGGCCACATTCTCTTCCTCGCAAACGTACTTGGGCACCTTACAATCCAACACCATACGTGCTTTGGAAACGCGGGCAGCTGCTTCACAAGGACCCCCCTATTTGAAACGGTGTGTTTAGGTGCAGCGTACAACGGTTGGCGCCGTGCGGTACAATTTTTATGACAGGGCTGAGACTGGTAAGATTTGGTAGTTTCTGCAGCCGAGGTCCGTACTTTGGGTAAGCTCGCCTTATCAAATAATTCGGTCTCTGGTCACTTGACGGCTAGCGCATGTTTTTATACTTCCGCTGTAAAAGAACGTTTCTTTGACAAGTCGTGAGTTCTGGTATACTGTAGTGCATTTCTGAATGAACTAGGTTCTTGAAAGCTTGGATAGTTATACAAGCGTTCGTCCAGGCTTGCGCACTGCTTACTCATGCGGAGAACATTTTGCCCTTCGTCAAGCTCTCCACTTCAAGCCAGCCGAAGTCAGCTTTTTGGAACGACCTTATCCCAAAGGATCGTCGATACACAGCTACTTCAGCGTCTACCTCAACACCGTCCTCCGCAATCGGACAGAACCCGCATCGGGACTCTTCAAAAATGGAGCTTGGCGCTCCAAATCAGGCGATCTGCAAATGCAAGAAAGAACGATCAAGGAGCCAGCGAGCTTCCTCTCGATGATTCCGAATTATCGCATGAGGAACCGAAACTGAACAAAGATAGCATCAACTCGGATACCATCATCGACGATGATGTCCGAAACAGCAGATCTGAAGCCGCCTCCAGTAGCCCATCCGCCGGACGGTCCAAGTCCATCCCCGGCGAGCACCGCCAGCGGACTCTCCTGCGCGGCTCCTCCTACTTTCTGCACACCAGTAATGACTCTATGCCGCGGACCGGCCTCCCTGGAGATTTTCGTGTTGATGGGGAGGGGGAGGGCGGGAAGCGTGCGGTGAAGCATCAGAGCACCTCGGAGGCTGCTGTGGCCCGAGCTCGGCGCCATGCCAGCCTGGCTGCTGCATTGGTGCAGGTAGGAACGGGCTGGTCCGCGTTCACTATGTTTGCGTCTTTTTGTTTTTCGCGGGAGGAGAAAGAAAGGCAATGGCGATAAGTATTACATGTACGGGAAGAACGTACGGATTTTTTTCTTTGACTTCGTAGTCCTTCGTTACTAGTTCACTGTACTGCAGCACGTATATGATGGGGGTATATCTTACTGTGGAAGGTTTTGCAAATATCTATCTGACCTTGTCCTGACACTGGCCAGGGGCTGCTGCCCGGAAAGACCTCCTAAGCAGCCGAGAGCCGCGATGCTGCAGCCGGCCGAATGAACTTATTTCGCCCCCAACCCGAAGTCCCCCTCCCTGATCCATATCCACATCCACATGGGGGTCCACCGAGAGGTAGTGAACCGAAGTGATGCTATCAAGATAGGGTAGGGTAGTAAGGGACCCGAGGCGGAGATGAAACACAGCCGCGGCAGCTCCAACAACAACAACATCTTCCAACAACATCTTCGCCTCCTTCACCTTCCATCCGACGCCCCCCCGGATATCTAACCCCCCTCTCTCACACACACTCATCTCACGCACTTACGTGGGGTTTCTCCCGCTGCCCCTCTCACCCCCCCCACGTGCCTGTGCCGCCTCGTCCTCGTATACCCTGCCCCCCCGCCCGTATACCCCCTCCCCCTCCCCCCACTATACACACACACAGTTCGTGTCCAAGCTGCCCGCCCCTTCCCCGGGCTCTCCGGCAGAGGCCCTGAGGTCCAAATTAGGCTCCCGACTGGGGCCGGGGGCGCTGGGGGAGTGGGTCAGTCAGGTGGCGGGGGAGATGAGTATGGCGGCAGTAGCAGCAGCAGGGGAGGAGGGGGCAGCAGTAGCAGCGCGGCAAACAACAGCTCCCGGGGACCTAGCAGCTGTAGCAGGGATGTCACCGGAAGCGGGACCAACAGCTGTAGCAGGGGAAGCTGTTGCTGCTGCTGCTACAGGCGGTCTCCCGGCGCCGCCGCCACCACCGGGGGCAAAGGCGGAGGGGGAGGCGGAGGGGGAAGGTGTGGGGCCGGAGGTGCCGGCAGCAGAGTACGACATGACGATGACGGTGGGTGATGTGGAGGTGCTTGTGGAGCGCATGGTGTTCTCACAGCCGCAGCTCTTGGCGCACGACTCCAGGGTGGGTTGGGGGTTGGGGGGTTGGGGATTGGGGGGTTGGGGATTGGGGGGGGTCATCCCCGGAAGGGAATTGTGGTTGGGAAGGGAGGTTGGGGCGCTGCAGGATGTGTGTGTTTAAGCTGAGTGGAGAGGTGTTGTGGAGGGGAGTGGAGCCCCGTCCTTTTAAACACCGTTAAAGCTGCTGTTGCCACCGCTGTGCTGCTGCTACTGCTATATTCCTGTTGGCTGGTGCTGCTACACCACCAGCGGGCTG
Organism: Volvox carteri f. nagariensis; assembly: GCF_000143455.1. Lineage (NCBI taxonomy): Eukaryota > Viridiplantae > Chlorophyta > Chlorophyceae > Chlamydomonadales > Volvocaceae > Volvox > Volvox carteri. Next base: position 120,478 of record NW_003307651.1, on the reverse strand, counting down.
GTCGTGTTCTCACTCTGTCTTCCCGCCGTGTCCTCTCACTCTGCCCCCCTAGCCGGGTAGGGAGGGGGCCCCTCCAGGAACCTCGCGGACGTCATCATCGTCCTTCTTCTCCGCCTTAGGCCCGTTCCCCTCCTCCGCCACTGCCCCACCCGCTCTCCCTCCCGTCCCTTCCTCGTCCCCCTTTCCCGACCCCCGAATCCCTCCCCCATAGACACGTCGTCAGTTCTCTCTTCTCTCTTCTCTCTTCTCTCTTCTCTCTTCTCTCTTCTCTCTTCTCTCTTCTCTCTTCTCTCTTCTCTCTTTTCTCTTTTCTCTTTTCTCTTCTCTCTTCTCTCTTCTCTCTTCTCTCTTCTCTCTTCTCTCTTCTCTCTTCTCTCTTCTCTCTTCTCTCTTCTCTCTTCTCTCTTCGACTTAAGTATATGATCCCCACCCCCCTCCGCCCTGTTTTACTACTTTTCCGCCGCCTTCACACCTACTTTTCTACACCTACTTTTTTACGGCTTGCAAATACTATTTTTTTCTGCTTTTTTAGTCCTGGCGCCTTAGGTAGGTAGTCTTTCCGACATCTTCTTCACTTCGTCATCCCGAGGTCGCGGTCTTCACGGACGCCTTTCGGTCAGTTCTACGTTTCATACACTCTTGCCCTGGCAGCAGCTTCAATCATGTGTGGTTCGTCTTTCCCCCTCCGCCCCGTCCCGCTCCCTTACCCTACCTTACCTTACCGGCGCTCCCCCCACCACACACGTCCCACATCCCCACCAGGTCCTAGCTGCTCGCCTCCGCTGCCTCGCCTCCCTGCTACACCTCACATCCCTCAGCCAGATCTTCGCACTGGTGGCTCAGAGGCCCGGACTGCTGCTGCTGGACCGGCCCACTCTGGAGCGCAGACTGAGGGGGCTGGCGACTGCGATGGGTGTAGGGGGGGATCTGGAGGCGGCGGCAGCGCTGGCACGGCGGCAGCCGGCGTGGCTGTACGCCGAGCCCTTGGAGCCGTTGTAGGGGCCGATGGGGGAGAGGAAGAAGGGGTTGCAGGCCTAGGGAATGAGGGGCCAGGAGGATGGATGGACAGACAGACAGACGAACAGACAACCGGGACTTTAACGGCCGGGACCTCAACGGTTTTTTTATGCCCACGGCCATGCTCATGGTGTGTTGTCATACTTGTGCGTGGTATGATAAAACGGAAAATGAAATACCTGGCTGATAAATAGATGACGTTATCGCGGAGCGAATTTTCTGTATTAAAGACTTTAGAGTTCGCTGCATATCATGCGCAGCACCGCACCGCACGTCACATGTTCCGACACAATTTTATCAACCTACTTATCAATTTCTAAAACGGTACTTTTTGCATAGCGCCTTGCCTGTTCTACTGTGATTATTCTTAATTCTACTGGGTTGCGTTTCAAGGACGTCGAACACAATTTGTGGTCAGCTTCCTGGAGAAGCTGTTTTGCTGTTGCACATTTGGCATACGTATTATTTCAATGGTGTGTGAAAGAATGACATTACAGGCGCCATTGGCTGCGCCGGGTCGAGTCAAGTGGACAAAGACCGGCCGCCATTCCTTTGGCTTGCAGCGACTGGACTGGCATGTTCTGCACCAGGCAAGGAATTAGTATCCTTGTCACCAATTCTCAGACATGTCCGTTATATAAGCTCTGAACTAAACATACCAGCAAAAAGCTTTAGACCATGCGAGGTGCTCGAATTTTTAACCAATGGATTGCTTCCATTCCCAACAGACGCGAGCACCGCTTATAGTTTGTATGGGCCGCAACGATGGAGCGTCCGGCAGTAAGCGACGGAACAGCAATCGGAACCGCCGCAAGGAGGACTTCTCCGGTCCTGCTGCAGATGACGGCCTTTGGTTTGACGCCGAAGCCGACCCAGATGGAAACCTAACCTCCTCTGCCACCACCACCAGCAGCAATAGTAGCAGTAGGAGCGGACCTGCTGCTGCACGCCAATTTCAGCCGCAGCCATCCAGCTCCGGCTGGGAGCGCGCCGGCAGCCTCAGCGCGCGGCAGGGCGGTCGCCAAGGTCGTGGGCGCCAAGCCAAGGGGAGGGATGACGAGGAGGAAGAGGAGGAGGAGGATGTTAGGGGCTGGTGGGAGCGGCCTGAGGAGCGATCCCTCCAGGTGCTGGGGAGGGGGGAGGGGGAGGGGGAATTACATGGGATGCTGGTCATCATGCACGCACGAATGTGTATGTGACTGTTTGCGGCCGGGTCCCCTGGGAGGGGGAAGACGGGGGTTACGGGGGCGAGGGGGGGCGAGGGGGGGGAGAGGTGGAAGTTGCACTGGCGGCGGAGAGAGGGAGGAAGGGGTTTTTACTTTGGATTCGGACTTAAGGGAGTTCAAGAGGACGGAGGCTGTTGGAGGTGGAGGTGGAGGTTGACTAAAACCGGGTTACAGCGGGGACGTGTGGCGATGGTGGGTCCAGGCGTCTCGTGTGGGGTTTAGGGGGTTCTATCAGGCTGGGGTGGGCGGCGCGCCGGCTTTCAGGCGGTTTGTGCGAGCGTGTGTTTGCGTGTGTGTGTATGTACGGCGGGTTGGCAGTTCGCGGTGCTAAGTAACCTTGCTCCCCCGTTTGTGTTTCTTCTTTCCACGTTCTCCACACACACACATACACACACACACACACACACTCTTACCTCCCCTTCCTTGTCCTCCAAAACACTCCTTACCTGTTCGCGGCTTTGAACCTCTACGGCAACTTCATACATCAGTCGACACTTGGCTTCCTTCTTGACTTACCACCGGGTATTTCCCCCCCTCAACCCCTCCAGGCCTACGCGGCCCCCTCCCTGGAGCCCTGGCAAGAGGAGAGGTTGCTGAGGGCGTACGCGGCGGGGAGGAGGAAGGCACCGGTGAGGATGTATGTATGTATGTATGTGCGTGTGGGGGGGGCCCGCCCGGTAGGGTGTGGGTGCCTGCGGGTGGTGGTGGGGATTACTGGGGTGGTGGGTTACCTCTGCTTCTTGCAGATGGGGGGATGTGTCTGTTTGTCTGTCTGTCTAGCGCTCTGTTCTATCTCGTATGCAGTGGTGATGATGACGCTGAGATGAGAGTAATGGTATTGGTAGGATCATTTTGCAGCACTATGTGGCGTTAGCCCCGATCCTCCAAGCGTGTGTGTATGTATGTATGTATGTATGTATGTATGTACGTGCGTATGAGCCTGAAACAGAGGAGGTGAATCCGAAAAACTAAACCCATCCACCCACCCCACTCCGTTACGGGTCTCCTGCTTTTTGCATCATTATGGTTTCCTCTCCCCCCGCCCCCCTCTCACACCCCCCCCCTCACACACACACCCTCACACCCCCTCACACACACCCCCCTCACACCCCCTCACACCCCCCCCCTCACACCCCCTCACACACCCCCTCTCACATCCCGGCAGATTCAGGACCTGTCTCGCGAGCTGGGTGTGGACAGGTCCGTGGTCATTGGCTGGTTGAAGGAGTTCGCCCTCAAGCCCAGCAGGTAGGGTGGGGGGACAGAGGGGGGGGGACAGAGGGGGGGAGGGACAACAGCTTTTGTTTTCTCAGCTTCTCCCCCTAGGATCCCCCTATTGTACCCAAATTTCACCCACACCTCACTTTTTTATTTACCCGGTGATTCCGAGACCTCCCTCCCACTCCCCACCCCCCCGCCCCCAACCCTGTCTCCGTCGCTCAGTGAGCGGGAGGCCCTTCTGTCCGCTCTGAGGGGCTCCGAAACGGGAGGAAGAGAGGTGGGGGCAGCGGTACGACAACGAGAGGGCGCCAGCAGTAGCAGTAGCAGTAGCAGCAGGCACCAACAGGGGCAGGGAGCCGCGGCGGCAGCAGCAGCAGCAGCAGGAGGAGGCGGAGGAGGAGGCGGCCGGGAGGGAGAGGAAGCGGCGCCGTCTTCGGGTTTCATCCCGTACTACCGTAAGTGCTGGGAGAGAAAAAGGGGAGAGGGGAGAAGGAGAGGACTGGAGAGGTGGGGGCCGATGCGTGGCGTGTGTGTGTATGCGTGTGTGTGTCGGGTTGCGGTGATAACCCCTCTTCTTTTCCCGCACCCCCCCGGGGGACTGACCAACCCCGGCCCTCAATCCTCCGACCGGCCGTTCTCCTGTCCTCCTGCTCAATTATTAACCAAGAAGTAGGAGGAAATTGCACGTTTGCATGTGTACGGAAAGTACGGGATGTACGGGATGGGTACTCTACTGTTAACCCCGGGTTGGCCTCCCCCTTAACTCCCCCTCAACCCCCCGCCCTTCATCCCCAAAGTCCGGAAGCAGCAGCAGCAGCAGGGCGGTGACAAGCCAAGGAAGCTGAAGGGGGAGGTGCTGAGGACATTGGAGGCAATATACGACAGAACGCCCTTCCCGTCTGCGGATGTCGTACGGTAGGAAGGGGGATGAGGGGAAAGGCATGCCAGCTCACCTCGCGCACGTACATACACACACACACGTTCTCCCCGCTAACCCCACCGCGCTCTCCTCCTCCCTTTGGGTTGCTCCAGACGCGGCACGGCGCACTAGACCGGCTTTAGTCCATCTTGCATCGTCGTACAGTTACCCTCTCCGTCCGCTTCCTAGCCCCCCTCCTTCACGCCCTGTCAAACCCCGTCAACCCCTCCCTCCCCGCCGCCGCTCCCGCCGTCAGTGGTTTGTACGAGCTGCACCGGTTGCCCCGCGACGCCGCCACCGAGTGGTTCGCCGCGCGTAGGGCCCAGGACGGCATCAGCTCGTCCACTGAGAAGAGGTCCGGGCGTGTCAGTCTGCGGGAAAAGGACCGGGACCTGCAGGTGGGGGAAGGGGGGAGGGGGGGGAGGTGGGAGGAGGGGGGGACAAAGATGGGGGGAAAGAGGGGAGTAAACAAAAGGGAGGGGGGGAGGGGAGTTTGGTGCTGGTTGACAGGGCGGAGGTTTCCCGTGGGGGGGCGCCCGGACCTGTGTGTCTCGTGGATGTATGTAGTAAGGGGGCTCAAAGATGGCGGTGCACGTGTACGTGTACGACAACGGACAGCATGACTAAAGGAAGGCTGGCAGTAGTCCAATAGTAAAGTAAAGTTACGGCAGTTGGTCGGGACCGCGTGTTTGTGTGTTTCGTTACTTTCGTTGGGTTTCCCTTTCCCCCCCCCAAATGCCGTGGGGATCATTATGTGTATTAAAAAAAGAGGGCGCGTTTTTTGTGTGTTTCGTGATTTGTACCTCAGGGCGCGTTCACCGGTGGCGGAGAGGATGAGGGTGATGGTTCCATCCACACGCTGCGGGCTGGCGGCCCGATCTCTACCGCCGCCTCCTCGTCCCGCACCTCGTCCTCGAGCAGTGGCGGCAGTAGCAGTTTGCTGGCGGAGCTGGGCGGGTCAGGGCCGCCGCCGCCGCAGCAGCAGCCGGCGGATCCCACGGTGCGAGAGCGAGCGAGAGATGGGGGGGGAAGGGAAGGGGACTCGGGCTCGGGGGGAAGAGGGAGGGGCTGGGGGGAAAGAGGGAGGAGAGGGATTTACAGTATCGAAGGAAAGGATGGGGAAAAAGGGAGTGTGCCTTGCCCTGGCAGCAGCTTCACTCGTTGGTGGTTCGTTTTTCCCCTCCCCTCCCCCACCTCCGCCTCTTCACCTCCACTCCCTTCCCCCCCTCTCCCTCCCTCCCTCCCTCACTCCCTCACTCCCTGCCCCCCTGCCCCCCCACACACACATACATACACACACAGGTCGTCACCCTCAGCCGCCAGGAGATGGCCGCCCTCAGGTCCTCCCTGCCCAGTCCCACCAAACACAAGGGCCGGCAGCGGGCGGAGGAGTGGGGGATCAAGACGGGTGGGTGGCCGGGGGGGCGGCATGCGGGTTGTGTGTGTGTGTGTGTGTGTGTGTGTGTGTGTTTGGGGCTCTGTGTGGGCCCTCGGTGCCTTCACAGGCTGCGGGGAGCACCGTGTGGGGAGTGTGTATGCGCTTGCGCTTTCCACCCGCCTCCCGCATGCTTTAATGATGATGTAAATCGGGGGAGATTGGGAGTACACCGTACGGAAAGGTCGTACACATGGTGACGGTGGGAATCCTGGATTCCGGTGTTTTGCCTTCTCCTGAATCAAGTCCCGCTTTCCCCCCCCCCCCCACCGCCCTGTGGTTCCCCGGCTGCCCATTGCACATAATACATACATACATGCATACATACAGGTCCCGGCGCGGCCGCCACCCAGATCGGCAATGTACAGTACGTGGAGGAGGTTCCTGCCGTACCAGCCGCCGAGCGAGTACGGGCTTCTTGGCGGTATCGCGCCTCGACGAGCACGTCGAGCGGTGGAAGTGGTGGGGGTGGGGGTGGGGGCGGCGGTGGTGAGTGGTCGTCATCAGCAGGGGCAGCGGCTGTAGCGGGGTCCCGGCGGCTGCGACTGCGGGGTCGTACGGCTGCTGCTGCTGCGGTGGCGGCTACTGCTGTGGGAGGTGGAGCAGGAGGTGGAGCTGCTGGTCGGAATCCCGGTGGCGCTGGAGTGTCAAGAGGCAGCCGTGGTGGGGGTGGGGGTGCGGGGGAGGACGGGGAGGAGTGAGGGGAGATTGAGGTTGGAGTTGAGTGAGTGGTGGTGGTAGTGGTGGTGATGGCCATGGTAATAGTGATGGTGATCGTGGTTTTTTTGGTGGTGGTTATTGGCGACGTGATAAGACATGACGATATGACATGTGGGTTTCAATGCGGAGTGCTTTGAAGAGGTTGAGGGGGGGGAGAGACGGGAGAGGCGCGAGGAGGGTATTGTTGGTTCGTGGGGAGTAGCGTTTGAAGACTCCTCAGGCCACTAGGGGGGTGTTGAGGGGCCTTGTGGCGGCGGAAGGAGTCCAGCTCCTGGAGTCTTAAGGGGGGGGAAAAGGGTTAGGTGTGTGTGTGTGTGTGTGTGTTTTGGGGAGGGGAGAGAGGTGTATACAGCCCCAAGGCCCCTGCGGCGGCGGCGGTCCTGCCTTTCTTCTGTCCATGCCTGTCTCGCCAGCAGACAATCCCTGATATTCCTGATATCTAAGCGCCCCGGTTCCTATTGCGTGGGGTCCCTCTCCCCCCCCACCCACACAACCCCACCTCCACCTCCACACACACACGTACACACACGTACACACACACACACACACACATATACACACACAGAGGAGGTGTTCGTCAAGCTGGAGGCGCTTCGGTGCTCGGTGTCTTGTTGGCACCCATCACGTGGTTTCATCCATCACATCAACTCGTTGTTTTTTGACCTATCCTGTATTATGTTTGTATGTATGTATGTCCTTTTGTCGGCATATATCACTAGCCTGACAGGGCCTGCACAGGGGGCTTCCGCCGCTGCGTCCGGCCCCACTTTCTCCATTTGGTCGCTCACCTCGGCCCCTGGCTGCCAAAGGGGGGGAGGGGGGGGGGAGGGGACCAGGGGGTCGAGGAGCAAGCTCGCCATTGCCGCCCTTGCCGGCGGCATTGTCCGCATGCTGTGGATGCTGATGTAGATGCTGATGCAGGACTGTGGCACAGTCATGGCCATATAGTTTAGACACCCACGCACCCGGTAATGTATGTAGGGGGGTGGGCCCAAGGCCCAGTCCCGCCAACAAGGTCACCGCACCGGGGCCCCATCGCCCATGTAAAGCAAATCGATAGCCGGATAGACATCCGGAACGGTTTCGGAGCCGCCTAGCACCCCTAGCTTGTGCGGGGTGCGTCCTGAGCGGGGAGTCACCGCGGGGGGCTTCAACAGATATCCGTCAGAAAGGGAATAACATTCTTCTCCGAAAGGGAAAATCCCCGCGGGATGGAGGATGGAGTATGCATTCCCTTCCTCTGCAAGCACCTTTTAGTTTCACTGTGCTAAGTAACACGCTTGTCATGTTTGCTGCTATCCCAGCGACGGAAAGCAGAGCGACGGATGGATTTTTAATACGCAAAGCTGCTGCTGAGCCTTCCCTTCTGAGTTGAAGCCACTCGACCTGTGTCTGGGTGCGGCGGTCTGAATTGAGACTTTGGAGGTTGCAGAGCGACCTGGTGGCAAGGGGGAACCATTATTCCAACACCCTGTTCATAGTTTGATGCAAATACCCAAGAAAGGTACTTCACGGCATATATCCAGGCGCTTCTCTCCCCCTTCGAGGAAATGGCCTCGATCGATCGATTAATCCGCCAGGAGCCGCAGCGAAGTATGTCCAAGCAATGAACAGCGGCAAAACCAGGTGTAGGACCTAGGGACCTAGGGAAGGTGTTGATACGAGGACTTTATATATTTTTTCTATATCTTGCTGTGAAAGGCGCACGTGCGCGAGAGCGAGGTGCATAGGATGTGTACATTGCTGCTACCAGTTGAGGGACCGTAAATAACGCAGTCAGACACGCGATCACAAGAGGCCCTCACACGAGTTGAGCCTCCACGATAAACAGACAAATCTACAAACAAGGGTAAGTTAATCACTCACTAGCTCTCACATTTGAAAATACTTCGAACAAGAAAGGATCGATACGCAAGTACGACACCTCAACATGCGCAAAAGAGCCTTTCATCCCACTTCGCCAACTGAACAACTTACTAAGGGAATGTACGACCCGGTAGTCCAATAGGTTTCCCCTTTCGGAATCGACGCGACTATTACACCAAAACTAACTACGCATGGACACGTTCACAGAGATGTCAACTAAAGGAAAGATGGTAACTTGGACGTGATACTAAAGTGGTGTTGACAAGCCAAGAGGCAAGAAGGCTTCTGATATGGCAGCAGTGGAAAATTTAGAGGTCTGCTGAACGATTGGAAACTGCAGGAACGGGAGTTCAACGCTTTAACCTCGGAAGACAACATAATGATCAATTTACAGAAACGCATCTGCAAGGAACTTGAGCGATCAATGAAGTAATGTCACCCACAAGAATCGCGGCTGCCTGTCTGTGCTGCCTGTTCTTTTATTTTATTGTGTGCGGGGTCTTGCTCTGGGTGCATCAGATGGTGGGTTGAGGGCGGATCGGGTATGTCTCTTGTGTCTCGTTGCTGCGGACGAAAATAAATACACCAAGTATTTAAGGAGTGCCCTGCCTTCGACGCTGTTCGACACGACCTACAGCACTTACAGCTGGGATCATGTCGGCTATCTCCACGTTGGGTCACCAGGGTTTGCTTGCCGAAGCGACTCATGCGCTGCGTCGCTTGCAAAAAATTGACATCATTATATAATATGATGTCACCTGCGTACCGTCCGTAGATGTTTATCTTCACCATCGTAAATCTGTTTAGCATTTTGTGTTGTAAACGTTTTTCCACGTGTGGTCCCAATTGGATACATTTGCTGACGATTTTTAAGTTCCCATGGGGCTCCGTTGATGTTTAAGCTGGCTGGAACCAGCCAATTTCGAATTGCCTATTTTGCCGCCTTTTTGTACGTTAAAGCTGTGGCTCCGACCTCTTGGTCCGACGGCGGGCGGGGCGCTGTCAGGCCGCCTCAGGCGGAAGTCCATACTTGCAGAAGTATAATGGGCGGGGGTCGTAGCAAAGGCTACGACTGGGACACAGGTCTCTGGCTCGTGAAGCCCATCAACGATTGGAAGCATATGGGTCAACGGTCCGCCATTCCGGGTTCGGCCGTGCCATTTCGGAACTGGCTGTACGAGCCTTAGGACGTGTTCACATGTGGGCGAATCAGGGTTGATTCATGCGAATTGGACTCTGAATTGGACCTGATTGGACCCGAATCGGAATTGGGGTCCGGGGGGGCCTCTTCGGGTATGATTCGACGTGATTCACAGTTTTCTTTCTCAAAACAAAGTTGTTTAACAAACTGTTTCTCATAATTACCATTACAATACTATAGGAACATTTTCCAATTGTTAATTCACGCAAAGCGCACCGAGCATTTTTCACGAACTCCTGCAGCTATGTATGTACAAGCCTGGTGATAATTTTCGCCATAGAAACGATACTTATACTGTTCTGTTCCTAGATAATGCTGGCTTGCCTTGGGTGATGGGGCGTAGCCGCGGAGCTTCAGCTGGGCGTGGTGGCACCTCGCGCGGTGGCCGCAACGTATGTGAACACAATTCAGCCGCCCCGAATCGGACTCCCAATCAGACTCTCAATTGGACTACATGTGAACACACCCTTAAAAAGCTTGTAACAATCTCATCACATCGTCGCCCGGAGATTCGACACTGCTTATGAATATCATCGCAACGTGGAATATGTCAAAGCAAGGCGCATAGAGCTGCCGACAAGTGTGAATGGCATTGCTGTCATCATCACAATCATCATCAGTAGTACATGATCTAATGGGAAACGGAAATTCCGCATCATAAAAGCAACCAGGCAAGAATATCAAGACACAAAACTGAGTATGTTTTATGCACAGCAAGGAATCGAGCGATTTGGCAGCTGCGCTTGAACGCCAGTCGATCGGCCAAACATGCCCCTCCGCGTTGTAACGGCACTCAAGGTACATATTGTTGCGGGGATGGGTCACTTTCTGCCAGCTTCGTGCATTGCAGCAGGCTTTGGTTGCGCTGGCTGGTGCCCCATCGGTTGCGTCCACGTTGCCTTATTAAGCGCCGCCACCGCAACACCGTCCGGAGAGGAGGGGCGAGGCAAATACGCGGTGGCGCCACACATACAACTCTGGTCTGCAGCATTTTTGGAGAAATCCTTTCTTTCTGGCCTCCTCTCCTAACTACTTTTCGAATAATATCCAGAACAATCTTCGCCGCCCACCATATCCGCCTCTTAACCACCGTACTCTGTACAAGTTCCTAAGTAAAGTGGCCATAAGATTCTTATAGTTTAACTTTCCAAATTCACTCATGCAAATACCAGTGCATTAGCTGTAAAGCAAGTTACGCAAAAATGCGGTGCGGCCAAGTCGAGATGTCTTCTCGCGGCACCTACTGGCTCATGGCCGCTTCCTTGCTACTTTTCTGTCTCCTATCTTTAGGTGAGGAGTTCTGTCGCATTATATAACCTGCAATTTGCATAACAGCAAGGCGTGGAGAAACCTTTGTTGTCTCGGACGCGCGATGCCCCGCAGCTCAGAGCAGTTAGCGAAAGATGCGTTCCTCATACTATTTTAGGAATCAAAAAGATATACGCCGCGCGGCGGTGACAAGGCTGACCAGAATTCGCGCGCTAGCTGCTGCTGCGACGAACTTGCACAGCTCCCTGTAATTCATAATCCCGATTTATGGTCACTTCGGCTCCATGAGCAAGCAACCACAAGTAACCTTTTTCTATTCTACCTGCCCGCAGCTTCTGCAGTCTCAGCGGAGGCACTTGAGGAAACAGCCGGTACCGTTGGCCTGTCCGCAGCATCACACACAGCAGCAACCGCCAACCGCCGGGCACTCCTGGGAGTTACCTCTCCACCGCGCAAATCGCCCTCGCCCCCGCGCTCTCCACCGCCGCCCCGTCCACCGCCGCCAGTTCGCCCACCCCCGCCGCCGCCCCGTTCGCCGAGCCCACCTCCAAAGTCCAAGCCAACCCCCAAGTCTCCCCCCCCAAAGCAGGCCCCGCCACCCCCGTCACCTCCGGTCTTCAGCTTTGAAGTATTCATGTACTTCAGCTTCAGTAATTCTGGCCCGCTGACTCCGAAACCTAACCGTCAGTTCGGCCGTGATGTCAACTGCAGCAAGCTTGCGGGTACCATTTCCACCAAGCTGGCAGATTTTGCAACAAAAGCCGAGCTGAGTTTTACGGCCCCCCTCCAAGTTACTCGTTGCAACGGCACCACATTTTCTATGACTGGCTCCGTTTTGTATAATGAATCTGCATGCGCGGCAATGGATCGCCAAATTGATTTTTCTGTGCCATATAGGTGGATGAACGAGGCAATGTACGAGAACAAGAACTGCAAGGCATATCCTTACATCGAAGTGGCCGTGATAATTCAATCGATTGGCACTGTGGGAGAAACGAAAGATGTGCCCTGCGTGTCCCGGTTCTTTGGATTTGTATTTTGCGCAGATAGGCTGCAACCAAGCCTCCCACCGCCCAGCTTCCCTCCTGTTTAGCAGCGTTGATGGTTGATGGATGCGATTATTATATTAGGTGTATGTATGTATGTATGTATGTATGTATGTATGTATGTATGTATGTATGTATGTATGTATGTATGTATGTATGTATGTATGTATGTATGTATGTATGTATGTATGTATGTATGTATGTATGTATGTATGCATGTATGTATGTATGATGTGTGGTACAGGGGAGCACATCTTCACCCACGGCCGCTAACCCGGCAATCCCTGCCTTCCCCGGTATCACCCTAGTCAACTGCAGACTGCTGTTCACCTCCGTTCATCAGCTTGCAAATCAGCACTAGACCACCGTCTGTAGACAAGGGGCACTGTACCTTCCACTATCGGAAGAGTGTTCGATACAGATAGGTTTCGTTTCTGGGACCTCCCGGGGGCATTTTGTGTGCTCTACCAATAGTGCCTAACTTCGACATCTGCATGTATGTATGTACGTATGTATATATGTATGTGTGTGTATATCATCATGGAGGGGAGGGAGGTTCCGGCGTTGATGAGACACGACGTGATGACGTATGACATGGTGCGGAATGTTTCGTATTTGGGGGAACTCGAAATGTAGTTTGAATGGGAAACAATCCGGATTTTTTAAAATTACTAATTACCGGTGATAATGATGATGACGGTAGTGATGTAAATCATTACGGTAGTTTATACATGTATATACATATATATGCATATATATGTATATGTATATATATGAGCAGGGGCTGCTTTTGGCAAATGCCTATTACTTCTTGTAAATGTTGGCTAATTAAATGGCATAAAAATCATGAAGTAAAGGATCTGCTAACTTCTACAGAGAAAAACAGTATATACATATATATGTATATATGTATATATATCCGCGCCGTTCCACTGTCGAACGAAGGGTGACGTCTTGGTACCGTAAAGGGGTGAGCTTCCAAGGGGTATTCTGTACGGCGGTGTGCTGAGGTAGATTTGAGCCACATACGACATAACAGCTACCAGCTGTCGATCGACACCTCTGCTGTGTGAGTGTGCCGTGTTTATATCTGTATGTATGTATGTATGTATGTATGTATGTATGTATGTATGTATGTATGTATGAGGCAAAATAGGAAAACAAATTCAGGCACACAGGCCAAGAAAGGAGACATGGAAGTAAACACACCCCGAGATGTGCGTCTGTATCCATGTCGGTGGCTGGGGGAGCTGTTGGCCGGCGGCGGGGAGAGTGGACGGCAGGAGAGAAAGAGAAGAAACGAGTTTCGGGTATAGCAACCACGACAATTCTCCGAAACCAGTTACGACAATTTCCAAAATTCCACTGAAGAGATGACGGTTCTCCTCCTTCCGTCCCTTACCTACCTTGCATCCTCTGTAATAAATCGTTATCATGGCCATTCATTTCCTTTCGGAAATGCGCAACAGCACCGTACGAACGAAACCCTTCAAATAGGCATACAGACGGAAACACAGACGTACATACGCAGGGGCAGCAGATGGACATACAGACGGCCGTACACACACACAGTAACACCTATTACAGCTACACAGAGTGCACTACCACGCCACTACTGGCTCTACACGGGCACCTGCACGTGATCCCATATTTGGCTTCACGCCACCACCGAGAATACGACACCGTCACGGGTGTATTCGATCAGCAGCATCTCTCCCCCTCTTTGGCCGTCAAGAGCCCCCCCCCCTGAGGTATGGAGGCTGAATCGTCGGTTCTTCCCGTGACCCCCCCCCCTCCCCACGTCCTCCCTTCATCTCCTTCACTTCACGTGACCTCATGTCACATCACAACAAACATTCCTGATCTGTAGTCACCGCGTGCCCCCCACCTGCCTCCCCAGCTCTCCCCAGCTCTCCCCAGCTCTCTCGCCGGGTCCGACTGGCGCCCCTCAGCCCCTCAGCCCCTCGGAGACACCTTAACACCACAACAGCGGCCAATCAGTCTAAGGGGCCGTCCTCCTCTAAGGGGCCGTCCCCCTCTAAGGGGCTTCCCACATCGCCAACAGGGAGCGGTCCCTCAACACCGCACCCCCGCCATCACTGAAACCCATCGGCGAACCTCGGACGCAGTAGCCGCCGCAGCAGACAAGGACGGCGGATGGACAGACAGACAGACGGACAGACAGACGGAGAGACAGACGCATATGGAAGGCCAGGAGGGGGAGAGGGAGAAGGATGTGTTTCGCTCCCTCCCTAGCCCCCCCTCCCTCGCACACACACACACTGATCGAGCATTCCCGTTTACAAACCAAGTCCAGGTCTTCGTCACGTATGTATACATGTATGTATGTATGTATGTATCAAGTGTATGAGCGTATGTATGGTACGTCAATTAGCGCTACCTAGATGACTGCTTGGGCGATTGTCGTTGTTGCTGTTGTTGCTCGCGGATGTGCTCGCCCGATACGACAAGCAGCCAGGCAAGTACGGCGTCGTACGCCGCAAAAGTGATCGCTGCGGAGGGCGCAGCCTGGGGGCCAGCCGGGGGGAAGGCGGGGGGGGGGCGAGAGAAGGTGTATGTACGGAAACGAGCCAGGTAATGAAGAAATATACTCACTAACGGGCACAGAGCTTTGGAGGTACGCATAATGGAGTACGGCAGTACGGTAAGGTGTTTAAAGTTCGGTTCTGATCGTGTCCACCCTTCGCATCTCCGGTATCCTCGCCCTCAACCCCCTCCCCCCTTTCCAACCCCCTCCCCCCTTTCCAACCCCCTCCCCCCTTTCCAACCCCCTCCCCCCTTTCCAACCCCCTCCCCCCTTTCCAACCCCCTCCCCCCTTTCCAACCCCCTCCCCCCCCCTCCCCCCCCGTTCCCCCCTTCCCGCCATCCCGGGAGGGTGTTGGGAGCACACACCTTGACAATGGAGGGCACGCTGCCCTTCCAAAGCCCCATGAGCCCCTCCGTACGGTAAATGTACGACAGGCTCTGAGCCAGGGTCCGCATAGCGAAGCCTGCATCCACACGTGCGCCGTACCTGCGGCCGAACCCCGGGGGGAGAGGGGGACAGCCGGGGAATTAGGGAGGTGTATGCGTGTGTGTGTGGGGGGGGGGGACGGGGGTGAAGTTGAGGGGGTTGTGTAATAAGTGCGGCAAAGTGCGGATGGAAGAGGGGCCGAGTTTATGACGCTCCGAAACCACATTCATTAGGATAATGGATTTGTCGTATTCGCGTGTAAGGCAATTATGCAGCTGGACCTTACATACATACCTTACATACATACATACATACATACGCACACATCGCCCCACCTGAGCGACCTCCGCAACCCTGCCACCTGGTACCTCTTCTTGGCCACATCCAGAGGGTGGGTAGCCAGCTTGGCGAACAGACCCGCCAGCAGCCCGCACGCGAACGCCTGGACGCGACTGGACTGAACACCAAACAGCATGACAGGGGCGGGGGGGGCGGGGGGGAGGCCCGCGGAAGAGGGGGTGGGGGCCTCTCCTGCTCCTGCTGCTGTTGATGACGATGACGATGATGTTGATGTTGGTGTTGGTGTTGATGATGTTAATGGTAGTGCTGATGACGACGACGCGCTTCTCCCCCCATGAGCCCCCCTTACTGCCGTACTTCCCGTCGCTGCTGTGTCGACGTCAGCACCGTACGACCCGTCGGGAGGTGCCGTACTACTAGCTGCCTGATGGGTTTTAGGACTGCTGTCTGGCTGGCGGTGCACGTGGCGGGAAGTGGGTTGTCGGGGGGTTGGGGAAGAGGGGGGGGTGGGGGGGGTGGGGGAGTTGAAGGGGGGGGTGGCGGCGGCGGCGGCTGCCGCCGCCGCCTCCGCAACGTCGCGCTGGTAGCGAATCCGCGCCTCGTCGACCAGCGCATTGAGTGCGTCGTACAGTCCGAACTGGAGGGCTGCGTACGGCATGATCTCGATTAGCGTCACTCCCAGGCCGCTGTACAGACCCACGGGTCCACGCTGTGATACGATACCGCGAGCCGCATCCCACATGTTGCGGTACACCTGTACGATAGGCAGTTAAATCAGTGGGTTAGGTAGTTACTAGTTCGTTAGGTTAGTAGTAAGGTACACAGCTGTTCTTTATAGGTAGATATGTTGTTAATTAGGTTGGTGGTTACCCTTTTATCTTCCCCCCAAAACCCCCAAAACCCCTCCCCCCCCTCCCCCCAATCCCCCTCCCCCCAACCCTGGACTCACCTTGGGTTCCCCCTGAGCTGCCAGAGTGGTGCGCAGCAGGTCGAAGGGGTAGGAGGCCACCGTGGCTGCCGCCCCCGCCAGGGCGCCGCTGGCCAGGGAGATCAGGGGGCTCGACCCGGGGTTCGCTGCGTGCCGTACATACACATACACACACGCATGCACGTGCAGGGCCGTATAGGTGGGAACAGCAATAAGGTGGGGGAGGAGAACGCGGGGGGGGGGGGAGGAGTAGAGGACAAAGGGGATCAGCGGGTGTACGGCAGGAGAGGAAAGGAAGTCCTGGGGAAAGGGAAGAAAAATACGTAATGTAGTTTCTTAGTTTTCGTACATGTACGACACGTTGCTGTGTGTGTGTGTGTGTGGAGCGGAGTGAGGGGCAACAGGCAACAGCGTTGGCGATTACCGGCAGGGACATGGATTGGTCGGCCGGAAATGGCCCCCGGATGACGGGCGGGGAGGGGATAGGGCTCTTTGCAACACAGATGCCGACCCCGGCTACTTCCCGCGGCCGGGAGGGGGAGCTGTCTGCCTTCCATCCCAGCCAGACAACCGAAACAATACATACCTGTCAGGCCGTACGCCGCTGCCGCCTGCCGTACTTGCTGCAACGCCACGAATTGCACGGCAGTGTACGGCACTGTGAGCAGAAGCCCGGGCACCGTGCCGCGCCACAGACCCTGCGTGCCGGGAGCGAATTGTTCGACTCGTATGCCGTACTGTTCAGCGCGCAGGCAGTGCGAGAGAGTTATGAGGAGGGTTGGGGAGGCAGTACGACAAGTTGCGTTGGTCAAACACACACGCTTTTGGCCACCACCAACTCCCCTTCAGCACACACACGCCTGTATGCTGATAACAGGTGGTGACGCATCAAACAACAAACATGAAATAAGGTTGCAACAGCACTTCACCTCAACTCTTGCGGCAGTCCGTCTGAGCAATACCCACCGGTACGCCTTCCTCCCGGACAATGGTGGTCAATGCCTGGCGGAATCCCGTGTACTTGGACCGGAGCCCCGCCTGGGCCTGGGCGGAAGCTCCCATAATGGGTTCCAATTGAACCTGGAAGCGAATTTTGATGACGTCCAGCGGTCCGGTGATCACGCGCGCGATGCATCCCGCAATGGCGCCCGCCGTGGCATCGATGATCATCCGGTGCTTCCCCTTCTCCTTACTGTCATCACCACTAGAGACGTGCACCATGGTAGGTGGCTTGTGTCAACGAAGGAGTTGCGAGGCAGTACGCCGTTGTTGTGGGTGAGGTTCGGCGCCTGCCGACTTCCGAAACGCTCGAGTACCAAACGGGCGGCTATTGAGTCAGTCAGGCAGCCGCAACTGGTTCGCAGCGGGCTAATGGGTAGAAATTTTGTTTAGGAGATTACTGATAATATTTGCGTGTCTGCAGGAATAGAGGGTACACCAGCCTGCGCCGGCGTGCAAGTGAACCAGAGCGACGAAGGTTCAGGGCAACGCCTAGAGTTTCCGTTAAGTTTGTGTATCATGGCAACGACAGCCTGCCTATGTTGGTGCAGGAAGATGCATATTGTTGTGGTTGTGAATGCGTCAGAGCCGTAATAACCACCTTGCAACGAACTATTCCCCGGAGCATGAACCGTATAGGCGAAGTGATAATCCGAAGTGTTTGACTCTTCGTTGTTACGTCGTTCTTCGCTGGATCTTAGGAACCGGATTATGATAATCACAAATAAGGTCCCAGGGCGGCCGCAACACTGTAATCCCTCCCTTGCTCACTTGTTACAAACTCAGGGCCATCGGAAACGACTTGTTGTGAGGATTGCCTAATGCTTTATAAGGTCATTTAACGATACGACAAATTCGCATTTCATTTCCACTAGTGGCTCTGCGGCAAACCCTCCATAACAGCGCGGACAGCCATTTCGGTTCGACGGGTTGGAGCAACAGTGGCCATGTTTAGCATGCTCGGCCGGACCGGAGTCGCAGGTGTGGAGCAGGTCTAAATTCGGAGCCGGCTTGCAAGGTTGCTTGCACCGCAGAGTAGTTATTTGCTCCTCTATAGTATCTGCAAGGAAAACTGCTTTTTAGTACGTTTACTGGCATTTACTTCAGGTGCTGGCAGTTTACTGACAGCCCAAGTAGCATATCCCCAAGTGGATAGCATGTCCCGACCAGCACAAACTGGTCTTTTAACAGATTGCATCTCGAAGGCATGTCTTTTACGACACACGAACGGAGAAAGCTAAACGGCGATGTGTTGCTTCCAACCATGCACCTTGAACCCACCATCACTATAACCGCACTACCCCTCACCTGCCAAATCAAGAATCCCTCCCAAGAACCTTTTCCCACTCATCCTTCTTTCCCACTTTGTCCCAATCTCCCCGCTCACCCACACGCCATCACCCGCAGGCGGCCTGCCCACAACGGCGCCCTCCACCACGGCCACCACCGCTGCTGCTGTTTGCCCGCCGGCGATGACGTCATTAGCGCCGCCGCTGCCGTACAGCGTGCGGTCCGGAGCCCTCCTTCCACCCTCCCCAACCTCCCCTTGGTGGAGCCTCCCTCCCGGGCGCCGTCCGTGTACGGCAGCTGCTGCCATCAGGGGCGTGAACAGCTGTAGCAGCAGCGGCAGCAGCAGTTATGCGGCCTTCGGTAGCAGTAGCAGCTCCATCGCCGGCATGAGCGGGAGCTGTAGTAAAAGCAGCAGCAGCAGCAGCAGCAGCGGCACCCCCTGGGCTCAACAGAGAGCCCTCAACTGCCAGCTGGCGTCAACGGCTGTAGCACTTGCCGGTTATGCCTCCGCCACCCGGCGAGGGGGCCGAGGTGCAGGAGGAGCGGCAGGGAGGGGGTTGGCGGCGCCGCCACGCTCCTCCATCTCGTCCAACGGTCAGGTGGGCCCTCCGCCTCCACGTAAGCCTTATAAAGGCGGTGCTGGCGGCGGCGGCAAGGCGGGCCCCGGCGACAAGGGTGCAGTTGTAGTACCTGGCGGCGCCGCCGCCGCTGGGGGGGCTGTAGCGGTGGCACCCCCTGCCCCCCTGACGGCGGCGGCGGCCGCTGACGAACCCCCGTTGGAAGAGCTTGATGAGGAGGCGGGGCAGCAGCTGGTGAGTGTTCGTATGTCTGTCTGTATGAGCTTTGGGTTGCCTACGTTAGGGTTTTATAGCCAGTTTACATGCTACGTTACGTTAAGACTTTTTGGGAAAAGTGGTCGGTTCGGACATGGTAACGGTACGTTACCGGTAAAGTGGACGAAAAGTCTAAAGTGACCGGGGGAGCGGGGTGAATTTCGTCAAACGTTGACCCCTCCTACCGTTACCTGAATTGCGTCGCCAATTTCACGAATTATAACAAACGGCCAAGCCCAATCGCTTATAAAGACCACATACTTGACAAATTGTGCGCGCTTTGCACTCCGACCGAATTCCTTGTTGCACCGCTGCCTTATATTCTAAAAATGAACAAGGACAACACCGCCCGTATTGCTCGCCCGCTAGCAACCGCTAATATGGCAAATAGGCAACCAAACGCAGTATCAGGGCTGAAGCCGCTGGGGAAACAGCAAGTCGGCCGCATGGGCAGCGGCATGGGCAGCGCCGAATCGGCCCGAACGCCCCAGCATCAAGCAACACGAATTTATTCCAATCCATATGGGAATATGCTGAAGTTTTGGCCATTGAAAGCCATAAAATGGAGATGGTTTACACAGCTCGTCCAGCGAACACCTCGTCGTAATGTCCCATGTAAACTGGGTGACTTTCTCAGGCCCACTTTTACCTAAAAGGTTTCGCAACGTAACGTAACATGTAAATCCAGTATTAGGGTTTTACGTTAGTGTTCCCTACGTTAGCACGCTCAGGGGGGGGGGCCCGGGTGAGGGGTGACGCGGGAAGGGGGGGGAAAATTGGGGAGGGGGGTAAAACACAATGGCAGCGGCGGCGGCGGCGTATAGGGATGGTGCTGGTGCTGGTGAACTGGTGGAAAAGGGTCGGGGGATGTGGGGGCGGGGGTTGAGGTCAGGATGGAGATTGTACGGAGGATGGGTTGCTGACGTCAGCTGCTGTGGGGACACGCGGCCGCCTCCTGCTGGGGTCTCCCCTCTTCATCGCGCTCTCCTTTCGCGCGCTGCTGCGGCTGCAGCTTCTGCTGCGGCTGCAGCTACTGCAGCTACTGCTGCTACTGCTGCTGCTACTGCTGCTGCTGCCCCCCACCAGTGCCCTCATTGTTCTCCCGAACCCCGTGGGCCCACCTTTCAAACGTTTTTAATCCTGGGTACATCTCCCGTACATTGCCGTACCTCAGGCGCCGTACATGGATGCCGTCGTGAAGGTGTACTGTATGCATACGGAGCCGAACTATTCTCTACCTTGGCAACGTAAGCGGCAGTACAGCAGCTCATCGTCGGGATTTGTCGTACGGTACGGCGGCCGTAACTGGCTGCTCACTAACGCCCACTCCGTGGATTACCATACACAGGTGTGTTTGCATGTATGTATGTATGTATGTATGTATGTATGTATGTGGGAAGGCTCATGAGGAGTTTTAGGGTTCTGTTATGATACCACACACGAGTTAAGCTGCTGTAGTAGGGGATCGGGTGGGGGAGTGGTTAGCAGGAATGGATGAAGGCAACCGAACCCGTACCGACTGCCCGGGGGCTAACTGCTCGGGGATAACGAACAACCGAAAGGAACAAACGGTTGGGCAACGACCGCAGCAAAAACGCGCAGTCAGGCGCAGTAAGGTGCGACCCACGGGTCGGCCGAACACATAACTCGCACTCGACATGAAGCAGCTGTATGGCGCCGGTGCTCAGTACGACAGAACAGAGCTCCGAGTTATTGCTCTCCTGCCGCACTAGAGAACATCAAAGAGAACCAGATGTGCGCCAGTCGGTGGCGGTGGCGGTCGCAGAGCGGTCACAGGGCCCCCCTGCTGCAGATGTAAGGCCCTAGTCCACGTGGCCTCGTCCCCGTTGGGTGGGAGGGAGGTATTTAAGGGGTTTTAAGGTCCTTCCCTGCCGTACAGGTCAAGGTGAAGCGGCGGGGTGACGACCGCAAGTTCCTGGCCCGGGTGGTCAGTCTCGGAGTGGAGTGCGACATCGCCGCACTGGAGGTGGATGACCCGGAGTTCTGGGGGGCAGTAGCTGCGGAGGAGGAGGAGGACGACGACACGGCTGTAGCAGCAGCAGCACCCGCGGCAGCACGGACCTTTCCCCCGGCAGCGGCGGGCGAGGATGGCGGTGATGGTTCGGCAGTTGGTAGTTGGCAGTTGGGGGTTGGAAGCGGTCGCCAACTGCCGGTTCTGGAGCTGGGGCCTCTTCCCCGCCTGCAGGACGGCGTGGCGGTTGTCGGTTACCCCGTGGGGGGGGACACCATATCCGTTACGGCGGGTGTGGTCAGCCGAATTGAGGTTACGGATTATAGCCATGTAAGTTCTGTACGGGTGTCGTACAGGTACAGTACGGATGTACGAGTGGTGTGGTGTGATGTGCAAATCCTTCTTTTTGTGAGAGGGAGGGGGAGGGGGAGGGGGCAATGCGTATGCTTGCTGTGTGGGTTGGTATGTTTCCGTTAGACCGTTAACAATCACCAATTCGTTAATGTCGTTTTCTGTCCGCTGTACAACCCGGATCTGTCCTTACCCGTCGTTGCGCTCCCCCCACGACATCTTCCATTACAAGTTGCCGTACCCTATTCCGTACTCCCTTTCTTCACCCGATTTCTCCCTGGTTATCCCCTAATACCCCCCCCCTCCGCCCGCCTGGTCGTTTTCCGCGTGTTGCATTTCCCCCCACAACCCTTCATACATACATATACATATACGTATATACATACGCACACATACGCCCCACCCCAGGGCTCGACCGAGTTGTTGGCCATCCAAATCGATGCGGCCATCAATGGCGGCAACAGCGGTGGACCCGTCTTCAACCGGGCGTGTCAGTGCGTGGGTATTGCCTTCCAGGTGTGTGTGTGTGTGTGTGTGTGTGTGTATGTGGGGGGGGGAAACGGGGGTAGACGGGGAAGGGGGGGGAAAGGGAGGGCGGGGGGAGGTGCCAGTGGAGGACTGCTTGCCTTGGCGGACTTGGTCGCTGAGTCAGCCAACCCCACCAGTTCGGAAGTGAGGAGGGAGGTCGTTGCATCCTGTATGTATGTACGTGTTCGGGGTTGGGGAATGTCGCACAGTGTCGTGTCGCTGCCGAGTGTTCGCGTCGCGTCTGGGTTTGCCTTTTCGGTTTTCCGTACATCCTGCCCCAGATCGAAACACACACATACACACCCCTTACCCGCTCCTTCCATTTCCCCTCATCCTTATCATGTAATTTCTCCCCCCCCTAATCCCCCCTAATCCCCCCAAACCCCCCAAACACACATACACACACACGCGAAGGCGCTTGTGGGCAGTGATGTGGAAAATGTGGGTTACGTCATCCCGACGCCCGTGGTTATCCACTTTTTGGAAGATTATCTGCGTACATCGACATTCACCGGCTTCCCTGCGCTTGGGCTACAGTGGCAAAGAATGGAAAGCGAGGCGTTACGTCGCGCGTACGGCATGTCTCCGGGACAAAAAGGCGTGCTTACCCGGTCCATAAACCCCACCTCCGCGGCGGCGAGTGTACTGCAGCCTGATGACGTGGTGTTGGCGTTTGACGGGACCCCGATTTCGAATGACGGTACGGTGCCGTTCCGTACGGGCGAGCGGATCGCGTTTTCGTACTTGATCACGTCCAAGTTTGTGGGGGATACGGCAAAGCTGGATGTACTTCGAGGTGGGAAGAAGATGGAGCTAAATGTCACGTACGTTTCGGTTTCGGGGTTGGGGGTTTCGAGGGGTGCGCGTGTACATGGATGCGTGTGTGTGTTTGTGCGTTGCTTCAAAGAACATTAAAACCAATGTGTATATATGTATGTATGTGGTGTGGTTTAGTTTCCCCCCTTCCTCTCCCTGTGTGTGTACGACCCCGTCCCCCCCCCAGCCTATCGAAACCCAAGGCGCTTGTTCCCCCGCACCTGAACAACCGGGACCCGCCGTACCTCATTGTGGGGGGCCTGGTGTTTACGACAGCCAGTGAGCCGTACCTTCAGTCGGAGTACGGCAGTGATTACGGCACTGACGCACCGGTCAAACTTCTTGACCGGCTGTACCACGGCTTTCCCAAGACTCAGGATGAGGAGGTGGTGGTTCTGTCGCAGGTTCGTATGTGTACGTATGTATGTGCGTATGTATATGCACTTTTTTCTCCGCGTAATCAATATTTTCGGCAGTTGCACCTCTTTAATTAAACTAGGGTTTCCTTATGACTGTGCGATTTCCCCTTTTCCCTTCCTTCCCCCCTCCCTGCCTGGGCTTCCCTTCCCCCCTCTCCTCCATCGGCCGCAGCAGTCTTCCCTTGGCACCAGCTTCACTCGCTCGTGGTTTGGCTCCTCCCCTCCCCCACCCTTCCCCCCCCCCGACCTCACCCCGCGCTGTTCAGGTTCTGGCTTGTGACGCCACATTGGGTTATGAGGACGTGTACAACGTACAACTGCTGAAGTTTAACGGTCGCCACATCAGCAATCTGACTCAGCTGGCGGAGGAGGTACGGCAGGAGCTGCAAAGGGAGAGGGAGAGGCAGGCGGCAGTGGCAGCAGCCGCAGGGACAGGGGCCCAGGGCCCGGTAGCGGGTGATGGCGGCGGCGGCTTCCTTCGCTTCGACCTGGACTACAACGAGGTGGTGGTTGTGGAGGCCGGGGGTGAGTGAGTGAGTGAGTGAGTGAGTCCACCTCCCTTTCACACAGCACATATTCCGTATTTCCCCGCCCGTGAGAGAGAGAGAGAGAGAGAGAGAGAGATGTCACATTCGTTGTGATATTAGCTACCACTGTGATGTGATGTGATGTTACCCCCCCCCCCCGGGATGGTGGTCAGGGTGCGACAGTCCGATCGGGTCCCGACAGGAATGGCACTTGTGCTGAAAATCCCGACAGGCTTTGAAAAATGCTTTCGGGCGGACCCGACGAAAAAGGGGGAAAATGCCAAACGGCCATCGGGAGCCCCCGTCGGGGCCCGGAGGGCTCCCGTCGGGGGACCCGACAGGGTTAGGGGCGCTAGGACCGCCCGATCGGGTGCCGTGGGTCGTCGGTGGGCCCTTCGGCGACGGACAGCTACAGCGATACATAATGGCATTCATAAAAATATAACTGGATGGAAATATGTAATGTAGTGGTAGCATTCGTTCACTTCGTTGCCTCTTCTTCTTTATCCTTTGACTCTGCTGTACAGGGATCCATGCTTGGATACATAAGCGAAGGGCACACTACCTTATCTCGACCTTATTGACAATTAATACAAAGACCATATGCAGCTTTACATTACCCTTTCGAACGTTTGCTGCCTCGTCCTGTAAGTCTGTGGGCTTTACCAAAACAGCTTGATGCTCACAGGCAGACGTGCAGGCGTGCATGTGTTGCTGTGTGTGGGTGTGTGGGTGTGTTTGTTCGTGCATATCAGAACTGTGAACTGCAAAATGAGAACTGGAAACTGCGCATATAAAATACGAATAAATGTAATTTCAAGCGGCACACAGCGAAATTTCGTTCTTGCGTCACCCGACAGGTTTTGGGATGGGCTATCGGGGCACCCGACAGAAATTGAAAGATATGCAAAAACGCTATCGGGTGGGCCCGACGGGCATGGGAAGGGGAAAACCGGCAACCCGACTATTTCAGGAAGGTCCTGTCCAACCCTGGTGGTGGTTGTGGTGGTTGTGGGAGCTCTTATCGGAGCGCCTTGAGAGGCACCGGACCATACATGCACAACAAGTATTTGCAAGTAATTACCCCTTCGTCCCGCTCTTTTCCCCCTCCCTCCCCCCCCCGCACACACATACACACACGCGGCCCCCGGGTCCCAGATGTGCTCAAGGTCACGCCCGACGTGTTGAGAGCGCACTCCATACCGCAGGACATGGCACCGCATGTCCGGGAGGCGCTCAAGGGGGCAGCAGGGGGAGGAGGGGGGGGACCGGGGGCGGTGGGGGAGCCAGAGGGGTCGTTGAACAACAGTGATGGCGGGCGGGCCTAGTAATGCAGGGGGGGATCTGTCTGTATATCTATCTGTCACTCGGATGTCAGCCGGCCGAACAGGCGTCCCGTCCTACGTTCATTCGCTCACGACGTAGCTTGTGTGTGCCGTACAGGCAACCCCTCTCTAAGGCTGTCGCTCGGCCGGTGTTGACACTGCCGGCGTTGCTTCAACTAAGGTCCATTTCATCGTGTTCAATGTTCAATCCATTGAGACCTCCCATCTTGCACGCGGCAGTGAAGGGGAGCAGAGCGAGTCCCTGGTTCCGTACGTCTTGGCCACCGCATGTAATAATTACTGGAACGGACTTGTCTTAGGGTCCCATTTACCCGCTTAGTAATCGCTTAGTGGATTCTTTATACCAACTACAGTAATACTTACCAGCAGCGACAACAGCTTCATGTATCGCAGCTCTACTAACAGCCTAACATATGAAGGAAGAAAAAATAACAATTCTCTAGTCCCACTGAAATCAACAAGAAATGATACAAAAGCATTCGCAGCCATGTATTTAGCTGACATCTGTCACAGATTTGAAGTTTTCTCGGAGATCCGAGCCTGAACAGCTCAACAGCGGAAGTTAAATGTCAATCTTACACCTCCACAAAATTATTTGCAAGCCTGGAATCAAAGTATTGACTAAAGCAAGTAATGTACCTTTAGTACGTAGTTTCGTATGCGTTCAAGATCATTGCCCTACCTAACATAACGAAATCTGCCTGCATCATTCCCAATTCCTTATGCAGCCAGACCACTTGCAAATAGCCAATATGATCATGTAAATTTGCTTGATCACAGTAACGGTACGGTCCCGTAGTTACGAACTGTACAAACTCACTTTCTGTTACGCTATCACAACCTAGTGTACGACACCAAGACTCCAGACCACTTGTACAGCAATTTGTAATTACAAGGCCCGGGAATAGAGCTGCCATCACCAATCGAAGCAATCGTAACCCAAGCGGGTCTACCAGTGACAGGTGTCATAATCCAGATTCACGTATGGTAAAAGATAGGCAAGTGCCCAGTGGGGTAACCAAATATGTGCGAAGATAATGCCAAGTGGCGAAGTGCCAGAGCCTTAGGAAATTCCTCAGGGAAATATGCAAGTATGCCACAACAGCGGGCTGTGTTTCGTTCTCCGTGTGCAGCCGATGATCCATCACAGGGTAATACCGCGGGGATAGACATGTCACAGGTGATTGTGGACCACCGGTACATATGTACATACATATGTATGTCAGAAGCCATAAGTGGATAATCAGGCATCACTTCGTTTTAGCGCCTGTTGCGCTCATCCATTTTTGCATTTAGCTGCAAACGGCGAAGTGGGCATCACGGTGCGATTATTCACAAACAGGCGCTGTAACCGTAGTTGTATATGTTACATGTCGTACACTGACCGTCGGCCAGCAGCATGTGCTCGCCCCCCACACACAACGGTCCCGTCAGGGGGCGCACACAGGATCATTCTTAACAAATCTGAAACAACCTGAAATGGAATATTCCCGTACGATCTCCTTCCGCGCTCTCATGATGAGATTGCACACCAGAAGGCTTCCAAGCTTGATCGCATCAAAAGACACAGTAACGCTGCGCATATCTACATCTGTGAAGTATAAGCACTGGATGGGGCTGCCCTTTTCGGGAGCCGCAGCCGTCATGTGGCCAACACATGCTAAGGTTTTCATTCCTCGTTTAGCACGTCGTAAGCTAATGCAGTTTCGTTTATGTTGCTGGGCTCTGGAGGCAAACAGAGCACGAAGAGGCAAGTACCATGTCCCCAGGGGGCAGCGGTTTTGCCGCGGTTGTGGTGCTAATAGCCGAATCGAGGATGAAAAACACGTGTTATTGGAATGCCCAGCCTATAATGATATTCGTGCTGAAGAGGAATTCGATCATCAACAGAGCATGTTGGAGGCCATGAAATGGGAACCAGCACGTCTGGCGAGGATGTTGGCACGTATGTGGGCTCACCGAAACTCAATTACCCCCTTTGGACGCTAGTCTGGGCTGATGTGCGGTGTTTTTTTCCTTTCCTCCGTGGCTTTTAGGCGTTGTAGTATTGCCCTTGGGCCTTCGGCTCGTATGGGTAGTCTTACAGGTATGGGGTCACGCACCCCCAACCATGTAACACACACACACACATCCGTAGACATCCATACTTGTAATAGCTCGCTAGTCCATGGTACGGCACACACATTCTGTCAGGGAGTATGCGCTCGCTAGTGGGCCAGATATACCCAACAGCAATGGAATGAAGTCCGCGGTTTGGTTGATTAGGTTTTAGAACGACCTACATACATACGATACAACCACCACTGGCTACCACTAGAGCCGGCTGCACCTACTAGGATAGTACTGTAGTCGCTGGCAGCTGAAAAGGCCTCTCGAGATGCTGGTGGTCACGCTTTGCGCGTATTTGTAGAGCGGTACTGTGTACCAGCTACTACAAGTACCCCCAAGCTAAAGTTCCTTGTACTGCTACTGCCTTGGTGGACCAGTGCGGTACGTGGGGCAGCAAGAGCCCGATTTGTAGCTGTTGTAGATGCTGACGTAGCTGTACGGGCGGAATACATAGGCAACGGTGAGTGGGGGGAGAAAGGAAGGAGTGTTAGTTATAACACACCCGACATGCACGTGGGCATCATTACCTAGTGCACAGATAACAGTGTGATTAATTGAACCGGGGCGGTCTCTCATTGACAGTGCCTGAGTGGCAAATGATGCCTTCATGATTGATGGAGTATTCCGTGGGCACCCAGCAGGCAGGGTTGGGTTGGGTTGGGATGGAGAGGGGCCCCAGCAGGGAACAGCAGCAGCAGGTGCACAATACACACCACCACTGTTACACGCCTTGTTCATGTTACAGTTATTTGTGCCACGCCACTTTGCGGATACACTGCTGGGAGGTTTACATGCATGCAGAATGAACATTGAGCCCGTGTATGTATGTATGTATGTACGGATATATATGTAAAACATGACCTCATTTCCCGCTGGTCACCTAGCGAGCGAGCGAGTGGCTATTTCATTCGGCAAAGCAGCTTACTTAGGCCACGAAAAACCCAAACGCCTCCTTACCACTGGCCATAACCAGTTTTGCACAGGTTGCTCATGGTGATGTGGTTCTGAATCGCTACACACACCACGCCACCGTTGGCTTGTTCTTCAGTCCAGTTCAGGGTGACTGCACATACACATACACATACACAGGGTTATGGATGCAAGTTGTGTTATTGCACAGTTGCAGTGTTATACATGGTGTAACAGACCTAGCAGAACATGTAGACATTGAACTGTTCATGATGAGGTGCATTCGAATTCCCCTAGCTAGCTGTAGCGAGCTAGTAGCAGTACGTACCTTTCAGGGTATCGGTTCCCGTGGCGCCCCAGCTGTCGGCGATCGTCTTCATCGGACCCCCAGCAGGGTACACTGTGAAGCCTCTGACCGCCGACCTGAGTGTATCCTCTGCAATTAGCACGTGGTAACAGCAGTGGTAGTTGAGGCCTGGCTAAGCTATAGCCAGGGCAGGCAACAGAAGAAAGGCTCTTGTGGGTTGGCTCTCCATGCAAAGATAGATCTCAAGTGATGTAGGAAGGTCCGACTGCTGCGGCCACATACAGTACAACCATACGCACATTCAGTCCCATCCACAAACCATGCAACCATCCATGTTTGCCCACATTGCCTGATAAGGCTACAGCGAGGGAGAACAACACAACAACTTTACCTGCAGACCACTCAATCTTTGCAAGCGCATCGCTTACACTGTAGCAAGAGCTCTGCATAGCAGGGGGTAAGCAAATGACGGGACAGCATCCTTAGAGAAAATCGTTCATGTCCTGGGGTGCGAGGTTGCGAAGCGATGAAATGAACTTCTGGGCGAATAGGCTCGTCATCAGGCAGGCTCCCTTACACTTAGCAGCAGGACCGATACAACTGAACAGACCAGGTGTAGTAGCTGTCGTACAGAAGTACGGCTCATACTGGTAAATATTGATACTGGTTAAGCACATTACAGCTTGTGTGTAAAAGGGTTATTGAAATCTCTCTATTCATTATTACAGGCTACGGTGCGCCCCACTTAACCAGTTGTAATTATTATTAAATTTTTCATTTTATTCTTAGGTAGTTGATTATGCCAGCTGATGGACTCTGTAACTGAAAAGGAGTTAAAAGGCCAGGGGCATGTGAGGGTGCGCGTCATGTGACATGGACTGACCGCCATCCACTGCCCCAGCGGAAAGGAGAAGGACGGGCACAGGCTGCTGATGTGGCTGGGACCTGGGAGGGCCCCAGACATAGTAGGTGTCCGTTGAGAAGGCCTCTATTTTGCTGGCGGAGCACCTCAGCGTGTGCCGTACTATCTACAGCTACTGCAGCAGCTAGGTGCATGGGAGGAAATAAAGCGAATGGCAACCCGCGGGTCCCTCCGTGGGGCACCTATCTGTCTGGCCTCACCGGCTTGAGCTGACTCGAGTCCACCGTGTTGACGGTGAAGCAGTACTCAGTGACGTTGCGGCCCCAGCGGATGTTGCCCGGCTGTGTGTACCAGTTGGGGGACACCGTGTACGGCAGGACGCCCTGGTTCTTGTCACATCTACATCTGCATGGCAGGAAAGGAGCAGATGTCCGCAGGGACGACAGCACCAATAATAGTAATATGGATATTTATTTCACCCAGCCAATGGTCCTAAAATGTATTTTGATCCATGCGTGTTAGCATGGTGTCTTTGCTTTGCTGAGTACACCTTTTCAAGATCTGTAGGCACCTTTTCAAGATCTGCAAGCACGACAAAGTCGCTACCTTGATAATATACATATACATGGGTTTAATTCTTGTGAGAGGAAGCTTCCAGTAAACTTCCCGAAGCGAGTTAGGCAAGTTAGGGCGGCCGTGCCGTGCCCCGTGCACACATCTGTGCCCTCATCAACGAATCGTCGTGAAGTGAGGTCGCATCAAGACGTAAATAGCACCCTCGGATGCCATGTTAGGGAGAATGTCAAGTCCCGCAACTGCAGATGTCATACGACGGGTACTGTAGTACCTGGTACACAGTACGGCACACATAACAACTACAAATACGCGCTAAGCGCTCCACCAGCATCTCGAGAGGCCTTTTCAGCGGCCAGGTACTACAGGTACTCACGATGGTGAGCAGCTGGGAAATGGGGCCCACGGGTCGCAGTGCTTGGACGACGGTGAGAGGTCATCCAGACACCGATGTTCTACAAACTGTTCGGTGGAGATCACCACCTGGTATCCCTCCAGTTGCGGCTGGCAGATATCGTTGTCACTCGCGAGCTCAAGGAATACGGGAAGCTGCTGCTGCAATGCTTTTTTAACATTATGCACAGCAGCAACGTCTGAGCCGTTAAAGGCGCCGCACACATTGAGTTGTGTGCCAGAGCAGTCGGTTGGCACGAAGGGTGAGAAGACATAGATGTTGGCGGCCTCCAGTAGAGAGTTCATGAAGTCGGAGATCTTCTGCTGGATAGCGGCGCAGGTGGCCTCATCGAAGCGGTAGGGTCGCACATCATATGCCGGGGGCTGAAGGGTCGCCACGATGCAGAAACTGCAACTCTTCGTGGGGTACGAGTCAGGCGGTGAGCCATTGATGTCTTCGTCGGGTTGGTGTCCACTCGGAAGGCTCGGGGGGAAATTCGGGTAATCACTGTAATAGTCATGGAACTCATGCGCACTCGCGCTGAACCACCTGCCGGACAGTGGAACGCATGTGGAACGCCGACTCGGACGGAAGCAGCAATAATAAGTAAGGGACAGCAGTGCTTGTAGTTGACACGCCCATTGCATAACCAAGTTGTGATTTATAACAAATTATCTTGCATGCTATAGTA
Organism: Volvox carteri f. nagariensis; assembly: GCF_000143455.1. Classification (NCBI taxonomy): domain Eukaryota; kingdom Viridiplantae; phylum Chlorophyta; class Chlorophyceae; order Chlamydomonadales; family Volvocaceae; genus Volvox; species Volvox carteri. The sequence goes on along the minus strand of NW_003307651.1, from coordinate 89,429 downwards.
GTCTGAATAATTGTCAGTTGTGGCATAGAACCGCGATTGTGCGTGCCAATGTAAAAATAGGACCAAAGGCAAAAACACGCAAATCCTTCAGGTTTATGGCCTGGTAATGAGCGCACATGTTTTTGTTTTTTCGAGGATTAAAAAATCAATGCGATGCATCCAAACAATCTTACCAGCCAATCGCCAGCAGCAGTGCCGTGAAAGCGAAAGCTCCCTTCGAAAAGTAAGCCATGTTGTTATATTTGGACAGATTATACGTTATCTTTTGTTTATCGGTATAGCGCTCTTATGTACGCTAGCGATAGCTGCGGGTGGGCCCTACGCCTACATGAAACGGCGGGCAGGAGTATGTCCAAAAACTGCAGGTGCTGCTTCCCTCGCCGCCCCGAGACGCAATGTCTATTCGAACCAATCAACTCAATTTCATTTGAATTAGATTTTTTTTATAAAATCTGACACAAACCGCATTCTATCGAATGGATGCTCGCCAAATAAATATGTGGTTGCCTAATCTGGCCCAACCACCGTTGTGCTGCGTGTTTGAGTGAGTCGCACCCAGACTTGACACCACGCTCCACTCGCACGTGCGCTCGGATAGAATTAACATCACCTATGTGACGGAATGCACCGGAACATGCGGAAACCTCTCGCCCCAAACGAATCTCATCGCAGTCACGCTGCCAGCAGCAGCTCGTGGCGAGCAGTGCAGCGGCGTGAATACTGGGTTGCACTGCAAGAAAGTTACGGCGAGCTTTCAAATGCTCCACAGTCGTATTTACAAAAAGCGCGGGGCTGATAAGTGCAACTAATTGCGAAGTCGGACTGATGGAGACCTACATCGGATTTTGTTGTCCATCCTTTAAATTGAATTTAATAATTTTGTTCTTAGACCTTAGAGCTCCAGAGACCCAGCCGCTCTTCCGAACGCGCTGCGCTCTAAATGTCAGCCGCCAGGTGGGCGGGCGGGCCGCCTTCGGAGCTATCTAAGCGAGCAGCAAGCCAAACTAAGCTCGTAACTTCGAGCGCTCGGGTCCAACCGATGGTGGCTGCCCACGCTAGTGGTGGCTTATTGGCAACGGCTGCAATAACCCGTCGCATACCGCACAGGCATTTTCCATAGCCTTTTGGAACCCGGCAGGAAGCCGACTTGTGTCTGTTAGCACGTCATATGGAGTGACATATATCTCAGCAAGTTGTGACTAACTGTCTGTTGGGGTGAATTTGATCGATCGCGGTCCGCCTCAAAAGGGCCATCTCACCAAAGCAGTTCGGAATAAATCGCAACTCCCGGATTGGATTGTCGATTGCTAACTTATGCTGATGTAAGGCATCGTGTACAGAAACCGTTATCGACGCCTGTTGGTATCCGCAACCGACTAGGAGGTTGAAGTACGACAAAGAGTCCGGCCTTTGGGTCATTATTTGGTTGGTTAGCACGTAATAAGGCCAGACGTGTGCTGCGCGCAGTTATGATTTTGGTTGGTTGGTTGGAGAGCAATTTCAATCAGCGCCCAACGAACGCAGTCTCGATACCAATGTTACGATCGCGCCTATTTAGGAACCTCTCCACTTGCGAGGTGGAACCGAAAGACCCCGAGTGATGGGTGGTGAGCCGTCTTATCGACCGCTCACCGGCGGAAGTACGGCAAAGCGCATCAGATTAGGCGAAGGCCTTATGGCGAAGGCCAAATTACACCGACGAACGATAACGAATAAGCGAATGAGAGTAATGTAACAGCTCATGCTCGTTACATAAGCCCCTGAATAGTGGGCAACCTAACGGAAGTAACTGCTGTGTCTATTGCCTATTCGGCTGTACGGACAAGTACGGACAAAATCCGGACAAGTTTGCTTTCCTATTAACGGTCACGATTGTTGACATGGAACAAGGAATGAGCGAAGACCCTTGCAACGAACAACCGATACAGTTACCGTTATCGTTACAGTTACCGTTACAGTCAATATGGGTTTCAAACACCAACAAAAAGGGTTTCCAGCACCAATCTCTAAAACACAAACTCGCTCCCGCATCCTCCAACAACACCTGCAGCCGCATAGCGGAGCAGTAGCAGCGGCAGTAGCTTTCAACTCCTACCCTACAACCCCTTTCCCCCGGCCTTTTCCCGCGCCTTGTCAACACGCTTCCCCCCTTCTGCCCCCTCCGCCATCATATTCCCCACCACCAGGTCCATCATGGCTCGCGCCTCTCCCACGCGCTCAGCCGAAACACACATGACGGCACGCAGCGGCCTCAGGTCACCCTTAGCCACCGGACGGCCCTCCAAGGGGAAAGTGAAGCTCCAGGAACAGACCTGCCGGAGGGGAGGAGGGGGGGAGGAGGGGGAGACGAGCGTGTGCATGTGTGTGTGTGTGTGTGTGTGTATGTTTTGCGGTCTAAAGGGCCGGGGGGTTTCAGAGGGGGCGAAGAAGCAAATACACCAGGGGGAAATGCACACAGGGTTTTAGAATGTAGAAAAAAACTAACTGGGGCGCAAAAGGACACGATGCGGGGAGATCAGGGGACGCGAGTTGGGGCTCCCGCGTATTTTGGTAGAACCCCGCCCCGAAACCTGACAAACACACGTACATACATACATACACGCACCTGGTGGAGGTACTCGTCCTCCGGCCTCACATACACAACGAGCTGCTCCTGGTAGGAGGGGAACGGGAGTTGAGGGGGTTTGTGGGGAGTGGGGGGGTTGGGTGGTGGTGAGGCTGTCCGGGGTTTTTCTTGGCTGGGTCTGCCTCCGCAGCAGCACCACCGCCAACACAAACAACAACACCGCCCCCTCCTCCTCGCCACTACCACTCTTACTACCAGTACCCAGACATACAGACATACAGACAGACACGAGATGTCCGTACCTTGCCTGCCGCACCGCCGTTGCCCTTCTTCCCCCGAAAAGAGCTCTTGTTGAGATTGCTGCCTCCGGAACCACCCGCACCACCCGCACTGCCGTTCTCGCCATCCTGCTCGTACGTTTGTGTGTATGTACGGAAAGAGTGGGTGGGGCTTTACGCGATCTTGACTTCACATCAGAAGACGGAGAGAGGGACGAGAACAGTGTATGACAATTTAAACATCATAATTGAAGTTGCAGAAATCCCCATGAAGGGTGTAAGGGGTGTGTGGGTCGGTGGGTCGGCGGGACGGTAGTTATAACCACTAAAACCTAAACCCCCACTCCCCCCCCAACACACGCGCGCGCGGGGGGGTCCGAGGTTGAATCTCGCAGGCTGTAACTAACTAATCAGGCTCCTTAACCACCCCAACTACCATTCCAACTACCACTCCAACGAACGACGTGCAAGGACCACCATCACTGTTGGGAGGAAACACACACACACACACGCACGCGCACACACACGCCACATCCCAGAGATAACCCCCCCCCGAGAGTCCGCCCTTTATCACCCCCCAACCCCTCCTCCTATACCCCCCCCCCCACCTCCTCCGCCTCCCCCCCCTCCAGGGTGTCCGTGTAAACTCGGGTGACGTGCAGGTAGCGGCGGAAGGCGAACTCCTCCCGCTCCTCCTGCATGTATGTATGTATGTGTACCGGAAAGAAAGCGAGGGAACCAGGGTTAAAGATGGGACGTAGGGGGGCAATGGGGTTTGGGCAAAACACACAGGCACGCACGCACACCCCTCTGGTCGGAGAGATTACGGGGACCGGAAATAAAGGAGTGGGAAGAGGGTGAGCCGATGTACGGAGTTTCGCCCCTGTGAACGTGGGTTTGGGTGTTGGACGTGTGTGTGCGTGTGCGCGCGTGTGTGTGTATGACTCACAGGTAGCGCAGTACATTATCCTGTACGTCAACAAGCAGTGCACGAGTCACGAATCTTGTCTTCACAAACAGAACTACGCGACGTCCACCCCCCCCCCCCGGGTGGCACATACCCCCCCACCCCCCACCCCCCACTCGACCCCCCCACCCCCCCACCTACCGCGGGGTAGTCCTCGTCGCGGGCAGCTCCCTCTATTTCCTGATTGGCAGGGCACGAGGGAAATAGGAGGGGCGGTAAGTGCATATGATGGCAAGATACATACATACATACACACATACATACACATCACACACATACATACACACATACATACATACATACACACATACATATACATACATACACACGCACACATGGCTTTCTATCCGGGAAACAACAAACCCTCCTTAAGCCCCTCCGTGCTTTCGTACAACCCCACCCGTATTGCCGCCCGCCCCCCCCAATACCCCTACATCACACTAACCCCACAAGCTAAACCCCCCTCCCCCCTCTCCCGCCACTGCTCTACCCGCTGCTACGTCGTCGTGTGTGTGTATCACAACGTAACTGAAGCTGACGAACTCCTTTTTCTCTCCCCCCTCCCAACCCCCGTCACCCTCCACCCCAACCCCCCAACCCACACACACACGTCCCAACCCCCTCCGCTCGCTCCACATCACAACAAACATCACACCACATGCGGCTGTCCTACAACGCCCTTTCCAACCGCCTTTTCCCGCACAGCCACATCTGACCCCGTATCCCCAACCCCCTCCCACCCCCTCCACTCCCACTTTTCCACCCCCTCACTAACGCCAAACCGATAGAGACAGGCGCCTATGTGGCTGCATCCGTACGCTATCTGTACGAATGTAGGTCCGTAAGAATATTCGTACTGACCTCCATCAGCATTTGCATCAGCGGTGGAGCCAGCTGGGGGGGGCAGTTGATCAGTCGCTCCGAAACCAGAAGTGCCGTACCAGCATCAGAAAAGGCCTGGAGGGTGAGGACGTGTGTGGGCGGGGATATGGGGGACCAAAACGTACGGCAAACTTTCCTTTCCTTTCCTTTCCTTTCCCGGTGACTCAGAGTCCTAGAGTTCCTAGAAACATATCGGGATATATGTTTAGCCGTTAGGCAGGTAGGTAGGTAGGTAGGTAGTTACGTAGGTAGGTAGGTAGGTACGTAGGTAGGTAGGTAGGTAGGTAGGTAGGTAGGTAGGTGGTGATAAGTGGTGGTGTCAGCTACCCCCGGACTGAAGGTACGGCCGCAGTGCCCCCCTTACCCTTGCTGACGTCACTGTACCCGACCGCAAAGGGCCCCCCACCCCCCACCCCTGTGGCAGCGCCGCCGCCAAGACTACTGCTCAAGCACAGCAGTGGTCCGTCATCCAATCGGTCCTGAAATGCTGTCCAGTCCATGTATGTTTGCCCACTCCGGGACTGTATCCGTCTATCTCTCCGGGGGGGTATCAGCGGCTTCGCTCATCAGGAGGTTCGTGTTACCCACTCACGCGCCAGTCACAAATCAGGTGAGGCAAACGACACGACATGAAACGGTCGCAACAGAAAAGGGAACACCCCCGTAACCCACCAGCGAATTGATATCAGACACACGCATACACACCACCTATCCTTTTCCCCCTCCCGCCCCCCCCTCTTATCCTTTCCTGCTATTTCCACAACCGCCAAATTAGCAAACAAACGAACAAATCAACATGCAAATCAACAAACGTAGGACATACATACACACGCATATCGGACATGCACACACAAACGCACGTTCTTGCCTTGTCCAGTTTCCCCCTTGTGGCCTCGTCCGGGCAGTGGTCCCTCAGATAGCTCCGCAGCTGCCCCAGCCAGGAGCTGCCGGCCGCGGGACCACGGCTGGTGTTGAAGGCAGTTAGTACGGCAAACGGGTCATCCTCCTCGGAAGACTTCACTACCGTACCAACAGCCGTCTGCGGGTTTCGGTGCGGAGGGGTAAATTGATTCGGGGGAGGGGGGGGTTCGGGGATGGGGGGAGGAATGAGGGATGTGCGAATGGTGGGTACTACGTGCAAGAGGCCAACTGCCAACTGCCAACTGTCGGCGGAGTCCAAAGCGGTGACGCAACTGCCCGTACTGCAATCCTTAGGGAGCCCCGGGAGGGGGGGGGCCCGGGGATATGGTGGGAGTGGAGGGGGTAAGACTGAGAACCTTCCATCGTGCTTAAATTGCTTAAGAATATGTACGACGCCCACCTGCCGTATTATGGCGTCCACCAATCCGCTGCAATCGTACTGCTGGCCGTCCAAGTACGTGTTGAGCAGCGCTTTGAGCCCTAGGAAGTCCCGTTCTTGGGGGTCAAAGAATTCAAATTGCACGTTGACCTCCTTATAAGCCTCCCCCTCCTCGTCGTCATCCGATTCAGCTTCGCTTGCGGAGGCATCTGGGCAGGAGTCGTCATCGCTGTCGCTGTCATCATCATCGCTGTCGTCTTCGTCCTCGTCCTCGTCGTCATTACTTTCCCCTTCATCGCTGCTATCATCATCCGCTTTGCCATCATCATCCTTGGCGTCGTCACCTTCGTCATCGACAGCGGCTTTCCGCTGCTCCTCCGGCTGCTCCTCTTCCTCAACCTTCTCACGCTTTAGCTGAGCTTCTGCTTTCCGTTTCGGCATAATTGTCTGCTAGCGCTATATTGTCCTGGAAGAAAACGAGTGTTTAGGGTCCTAGCACGGAACGTGGCGGCTGCAAATGAATCAGTTTTTATGATATGAATGTGCAGCGCGTAGAGGATGCTGAAACTTTGGAAGGGAAGTTAGCTAAGCTGTTTTAGCGCGATGTCGTAGTGAGCCCAGCACGACACCGCCGTCGTACCAGCCACTTCTTTGTCCAAAAACGGAACGAAAATACTTCCGAAGCCTCACTCCCTGGTGCTATGGCAAATGGAAAACCCACGCAACGATTCTTGTTTTCTACAAACAAAATGCCCTTAATCTGCCCCAGTTTACTTTATCCTGCTAGTATCATATGTCACACGAGCATTCTAAATGTGCCAACGCGATAATTACATAATTCCAGGCATGTTTCTTTGAAAGAATGATAATTCCTTGACTGACGACTGAAGCTACTTGCAGTAGCTGCCCCAGGACCTGCAGCATGTATCGAGTAGAGCGGCTAGCTTGTCCGGAGTCTATCCCGAACGGCTGGTGTTTAGCAGGTCGTGTCCACCACCTGCCACCATTCCTCGATCGCCATCTGCATTTCCGCATCCCGTCCAGCCACAGCCTCGCCGCAGCTTCGCCATCGCCATCGTCAACATCCACACCACGCTCTGCGGCCGAGCAATCCGCAGCCACGGCCCCATCATCAGCCCCGGCATCAAAGCCACCCACATCAAGTCCATCAAGTATCTCACCAAACCACTCCACCCGTTCACAGCGCCCACCTGCCATCCCAGCCCGATATGTGGCTCGCAGACCTGCCAATCACGACGGCGGAAGGGACCGCACTAAACCCCCACCCTCGCCGCCGCTGTACAGCCGTGACCCCGAAACCACACCTTCACCGCCTCCACAGCAGCAGGACCGGCAGCAGTCCAAGCGGCAGCAACCATCACGGCTACAGCCGCCGCCACACTCAAGACGGCGACAACTAAATTCGCGAGCTCAGCAGCGACCCAGCCCCAGCTCCAATCACACCGGCTCTGATACCAATGACGCTGGCAGTAGCAGTAGTGGTAGTGGTAGTGGTGGTGCTACTGCCAATACGAACGCAAACGAGTATAAGCAGGACTTGCAGGACTTGCAGGAGGAGGAGGAGGAGGAGGAGGAAGAATGGGAGCTTCGTCACATTTTGAACCCGCCGCTGCTGCTACTGCCTCCAGCAGCAGCGCCAGGAGGGGCCCCCCATCGGAGGGCCTCTGCCGGTCCGTCTTCGCCCTCTTCTCCCCCCGCCGCCGCCGTCGAGGGGCAAGTCACTGCCAGTCTCGCTGCTGATGCTGATTTCGGAGCGGCCGCCGCCATGGTGTCGTACGGACCAGGTGGCGGTGGAGGCGCCGCTGCAGCCGTACATTCTTTCCCCTTTCGGGGTATTGGTCCCGGGGGAGACCCCCTCCTGGAGCGATTGATATCCGAGGCGGACTCGTTGCAACACGTGGCACAGCTACTCGTACATCGCGGCCATCTCCACGACCACAACCACCAGAGCTTCAGTTCTGGATCCAGATCCCATCCTGGATTCAGATTGAGTTCCGGATCCGCAAGGAATTCTGGATCTAGTTCCATTTCTGGATCCAGCCGCAGTCCTGAATCCGGCCCCTTGGGTCAGCGGCTGCTGCTGCTCGCTTGTCACCGAATGGCGGTGCTGGCGGAGGAAGAAGGAGCAGCAGAAGAAGAACAACATCGCCAACATGACCAGCAGCAGCAACAGCAGCAGCAACAGCAGCAGCAGCGGGAGCCGCAGCTTCAGCCCAAAGGGGTTCCGGAGCAAGAAGCACAGCTCCTCCAGGAGGTTTCGGAGCCCCAGCCTCAATCTCGGCCAGGGCCTCCTCCTCAGTCCCCGGCCCCCCGGTGGGTTTCGGAGCCGGTAGCTGTGCTAGCTGATGAGGTCCTCCGCTCCGTCCGCGTGAGGGGCGGGTTGCTGGTGAGTGGAGGGCGGGTGTACGGCGAGCTGGTGGAGCTGCTGTGGTTCCGGCTCCGATACCGAGATCCTTGGTTCTGGAGCCAGATGGTGGAGGTGGCGCGGGGTGAGCTGCCCTCCCTGCTGCCGCGCGAGGTGAGGGGTGTGGAGACAGGTAACACGAACCTCCTGATGAGCGAAGCCGCTGATACCCCGGAGAGATAGACGGATACAGTCCAGGAGTGGGCAAATATACATGGACTGCATTTCAGGAATATCTACCGACGTATGCTATGACTTGAATGGGGGTGAGGCTGGGGGTGGGGGTGAGGCTGGGGGTGGGGTTGAGGAGGGGGGGAGGGAGTTAGGGTGGGGCTGGGCGGTGGCGCTTGGTAAGAGCAGCATTGCGATCTAGCTCCCACTCCTGCTGTCCACCGCACCTCACCTTACCAGCTACATCCCATGCCACGCCGGCTCCAACGCAACCTAACATGGCCAGTCAGATCAGGTCGCGCCTTGCCGCCTGTTCCCCCCCCTACCTCACCCCCAGATCGCGATCCTATCAGAAGCGGCAACGGGGACTGTCAGCTGTAGCATTGAGACCGAGGGCAGCAGCAGTAGCCAGTTCGGCGGCAGTAGCAGTAGCAACCGCACGAGCCTCCCTGCCGCCAGGGCCGGGCATGTGGGTGGTGTTTCGGGCCCTATGGATGCTGCCGCTGCTGTACAGCGGTGGTTGGAGGCGGTTGAGGATCGACTGATCGAGTGCGCGGAGAGCATTGGTGAGGGGACGGGGGGAGGGGAAGCGGTCGGCGTGTCGTAAAAAACACAACCAAATTCGACGTGACACCCCCGTCGACCCCCCCAATCAACCGGTTCCTCTGCCTCACCGTTTCCCCCCCGTCATTACCCCCACCCACCCCCCGACCTCCGTCCATTCATCCCCCACTACCCCCCCCCCGCCCCGCTTCCACGGCTCCCCTTCACAGACCCTTCGGATGCCGTACGTCTGCTGGCCTGCCTAGCCGCCCTCCACCGTACACCCACGAGGAGTTGTGTACGACTTCTCGTGGCCGTTGCAGGACAGGGCTTCACGGGTTGGCGCTGGAGGGGCTGTAGCAGCAGCTCTTCATTGCAGCAGCAGCAGTCCGTACAACAGTCGCCTTCCGCAGGTGCGGTACATCCCCCCCAAGCCCTACTACACCCATGCCTTCCCCTCCGCTATACACACATAAACACACGTCCACGTCCCCCGCCGCCTCCTGCAACCCCCCCTCAGGTTCCAATCGGAGTGTGGGAGTGGACGGGGGGCGGGGGGAGGGGCTTTCTGAGCCCCAGCTGCGGACGTTGCTTCTGGTGAGTGAGGTGGGGTGGGGGGGAGAGGGGGGTAGAGGGCGGGAGGACGGGCGCTGCCCTCTGGTTTGGGGGTCCCGCACAATGTGGCGTCATCGGCGTTGGGAGGCGTCTCCAGCGTTCTTGCACACAGCAGCAGAATTTGGATGAGATAAACACCCCTGTCGTACAATTGTACAGCTGCTGTACGAGTGCCGTAGTTCCGCGCCGTCCCCCGTGTCGCGAGTGTCTCGAGGGGTGTAGCACCTGAGGCTCATAACATGCATACATACATACATACTCCCCCCGGCCCCTCTCGTGGTGTCGTTGTAGGCCGTATCAGCTGTGGACGGGGCCTACCCTGGGGAGCCCTGGCTGGCCGACTGGTGTACGGCATACAGAAAACACATCGTGGGGGGGAGAGGGGAGGGTGTGACCCACGGGTCGACGGAGGGGGACGGTTGCGACGAGGAGGCAGCAACAACAGCATCAGTGGCGGAGATTCTGTACTGCCTGGCGACACTGCAGGTGTGTATGTATGTGTGTATGTATGTGTGTGCATCTAGATAGTTGAGCTGTGCTCGTTTTTGTGTTTTTTTTGTGTTTGTGTACGTTGATACCGGAGTGTCACGCATGTGTAATGTCAAAGGCGTGTGAGAGAATCAGGCGACACAACAGGCTTGACGATGATGGTGGGTGCATTACTCCACAAGGTAAACGTCTCGAGCATGACGAATACGGAATGGTAGTAAGGTGATGTAGTGGCCGGGACGGCGACGGAGGGGTTCCGAACCAGTCGGCGACATGTTGACATACACACATACATGCGCACACAACCCCGCCTCCTGGTGTGCGTTCCCTCTCACTCGCTTGGTTAACCTAGTCAGCTGTCCGGGTAACTTAGGTGGGGTTTGCAGTTCCAGCCTCCCTTTCTCCAAGTCTCAACATTTTCGGAATATCCCACTTTCGTGACTTTGAAGCTTTCACTGCGTCGCCTCTTCTTCTTCTTCTTCCTCCTACCCGTCGCTGAAACCCCCCACTCCCGCCGCAAACCCCCAAACCCAAAGTTCGTTCCCCCCGAGGACTGGGAGGCTGCAGCTCTGGCTGCCGTACAGCCCGGTCTGGACCCCTGGCTGGCCCTGGCTGCTGAGCTACAGCCCTCCACCGCGGAATGGGCCCTCGCTCCGGAACCACTGCCGCAGCTACAGCCGCTTCAGCCGCAGGTTGAGGTCGGGCGTGAGGTACCACCTCCTGCCCCCGCCTCCAACCCGGCGCAGCGGCCGGCAGCGTCACCTGCCGTACATGTGGCGCCGCTGCCGCCGCTGACGTTGGTGCAGCTGGCCTGGGCGGTGGGAGCCCTGGCGGCAGCCTGCCCGCTGCCGCCGGCGCCGCCGTACACTGCTGGCAGCGCCGGTCCCGCGGTGACGGCTCGCGCCGCCCGGCGGCAACGGATGCGAGGGCACCGGCGGCGGGTGTTTGGAGCTGCGCTGGCGGCGGTGACGTCATGGGGCTCCGTCGGAAGTGCAAACGCAGCTGTAGCGGCGGCGCTGGCGGCCGTACATAGCACCCCCGATGCCGTCGCCGTCGCTGCCGCTATGCCAGTCCCTGCTAGCGGGCCAGCGGATTGGGCTGTAGATCTGTCTGACGATAAAGAACAACGTGACGAGAATGCGGCAATAACAGGGAAAGCAGCAGCACCAGCAGCAATAGCAGCACCAGCAATAGCAGCACCAGCGGCGGCGGCGCTGGCGGCTGTAGGCAGTGAGGTGGTGGTAGAGCAGCTGCCCAGTGAGGTGGTTGCTTGGGCGGCCTGCGCAAGGGACACGCTGTGGGCCCTACGCGCCGCGGGGCTGGCGGGGACAGTGCCGGAGGGCGGTTTCGGAGCAGCGGCGTCAATCCACTGAGAGGGGGGGAGTGCCGTGATGTGCGGGTGATGGAGCGGTGGGGTGGGGGCTGGGTGGGGTGGGTCGCCTCTGGAGCTGCCTCCGAGCCGGGGGTTTGCGGCTTCCGATGTTTGGATCGGTCTTAGTACGGAACGTTATTTGGCGTGGGTTGGAACGGTACGACAGTGTTCATATGTGTATGTATGTACGTATGTATGTTTGTATGTTTTGGTGACCTGAGCTGCACCGCCGCATGTGTGTGTGTGTGTGTGTGTGTGTCTAGCCAATTGTATTCGACATGTCGGGGTCTGTAAGATGGTGGTGGCGGTGGTGGTGGTGGATGCGTGGGTAGGTGGGCAGTAGGTGGCAGCAGGCCGAATAGGCTCCCGACAGACAGACAGACAGACATCACGACTAGTAATCCTATCGTGGCATCAAAGTCCATTCATTTAATGAACCTAACATACGGCATGCTATACAGTATACATAACCACCATGCATGCATGTACACACAGCAGCAACTGCTCAAGACATTTTAACAAACGAATGTTTAAACAATCCAGCTAGGGGGGTCAGTCACATACACACGGCACGATCGGCGTGTTCCTTCCAACATACATACATACATCCATGCATGTCCATCCATACATACATACATGTAAACACACTTACACGTCAGCACATGCACCAACACAGCAGCCCCCACAGTGTGTGTCGCTCAGCTGCCCAGGCGCGTACTCCTCGCACCTACATCCGCCCACCCACTCCCATGCTGTACAAGGCCGGGCGATGCCGTACATCTAACAGCTGACAAACCACCTTCCCTCCTCCCCCTCCTCGGCCACACACACACACACACGTCACACGATTCCCTCGGGGTCCCAGCAGTACTTGTGTCCGTCCTCCAGCGCCCCCAACGCGGCCATGTGGCTGCCCCCCAGTGCCCAGTCGGCCCCCAGCAGCAGCTCCTCCCGCCACTCGGATATGCGCTCGGGTCGTACACTCTTGGGAATGACCGCACAGCCCTCCTGCGGGGCCGGCGGGGGGGGGGAGTGCGGGAGGAGGGGGAGAATGAGTATATGTGGTAAGAGTACGAACAAGTCGTACAATGCAGTGGGAAAAGGGGACTTATGCATGTTTGCGATCAGCCACTGTGGGGGGCTGGATGAGGAGATGCTGGGGAGGTGGCTGGCTGGGTATCAGAGCTTGGAAGTAGTCTTCCCCCCTCCCCCCTCCCCCTCCCCCCTCTCACTCACCTGCAGTCCCCACCTCAGTAGCACTTGTGCAGGAGTCCGCCCCACCTCCGCCGCCACTTGCTGTACGACAGGGTGACTCAGTAACTCGGAGCTGCCCAGCGAGGTGTACGCTACCACAGCAATACCTGGGGGCGATGTGTGTATGTATGTATGTATGTATGTATGTATGTATGTATGTATGTATGTATGTATGTATGTATGTATGTATGTGTAGGAGCGGTAAGACGAACCACAGGCGATTTAAGCAGATATAGGCCACAGCTAAAATCGTCTGTGTTGTTTTCTAATTCCCAATTTGCGGTTTTACCCGGGTGCTGATTTCCCTTTCCCCGCCCCTCCCCGGCCCCCTACAGCCCCTACGACCGTAACCGTCATGGCAACCACCACCCCCGCTCCAATAACCCCCCGTCCTGTCGTTACGTACATACATACATAAATACACACAGTGGTTTAGCATTTCCAACGAAATCGCACAAATGGATAGCTAGTCAATTAGTTAGTTCGTTAGTTGGGGGCCCCAACTGCGGAGATGGCAAACAAAGGCGGCGCTAACGACGGGCCCCCCTGCCCTTCCCGGCCCCCCCCACCTTCTCGCCCCCCTCCC
>NW_003307651.1:64093-75850 GCF_000143455.1 Volvox carteri f. nagariensis | reverse complement strand
ACAAAGGGGGGGCTAAGGGGGGGCCCCCTTGCCTTTCCGGGCCCCCCCCACTTTCCCGCCCCCCCCCCCCCACCTTCCGGGCCCCCCCCCCCCACCTTCCCGGCCACACAGCCGCCTGAGCTCCCTCCGTTGACGCCGGGGGTGTACCTCGAACTGATTCACCTGAACAAACCACCACCACAACCACCACCAGAACAACAACATGAGGAGGAAGAGGAAGAAGAGGAATAACGATAACAGCAGTAGCAGTAGCAGCGGTAGCAGCGGTAGCAGATCACCAGAGGGGTTAAGGCAAGAGGGCAGGTGGGGGCGGTGCTGTCCGCCAACTTGGAAAGCGACATGCGTACTGCACTGCTGAGTGATGTGTCGTGTGGGTGTGGGTGGGGGGGTTGGGGGGGGCGCTGCTGGTAAATCGATACTCATATCGATGTATCATACTCTGGTATACCCTCCAGCTCAGCAGCACCTGGCGGGTTGGCCCCGGGGAGGGGTGTGGAGGGGTGGGGTGGGCCGGGCGGGGTGGGGCAGTGGCTACCCCACCCCCGGTGGGGTGAGGTGGGGTCGGTCAGCTGACGTCCGGCTCTCACCTTCTAACCTTCCATTTTCAAACCCTACGGTCGTACGGCTAAACCACGCAACCCTTGTTCTCCCCTCCTCCCCAACCCGGGTGGAGACATGCAATGCCGTACCATGGGTTTCACCTCCGCCTTGTCCAGCAGCTGCCGTACATGGCTCTCCTCGTAGTTACTGACGCCGATGGCGCGAACAACACCCTTCAAAAGGGTCGGGGTGTGCGGTGTGCGGTGTGTGGGGGGTGGGGGGTTTGGGGGCTTAGGGGCCCGGAGGGGTAGTAGGTGGGCAAGGTGGTTCGCAGTCATAATGGTGGTGGTGGCGGTGGCGGTGGTGGGCGGGGTAGTTGTGTATTGGTTCAGTTGCAAAGCGCCAACTGCCGGCGGAGCCCAATGCGATGACGTAATTGCGCCGTACGGTAATCCCGAAAATTTGCTCGATAGTGATGGTGGGGGTGATGATGGGGGGAAAACACACTTCCCCCCTCCCAAGAGCCCCGGGACAACCACCTCCGGTGCCCTCAGCCGGTCAGCCACTCAGCAGCCGCCCCCCACCGCGGCCCCCAGAGCCGCCCCAGAGCCGCCCCAACCACTCCCTCACCCGGACCTCCCTACCTAACTACCTCCCTACCTGTCCGTACAGCTGCTCCAGCTCCCTCCACGTCTCCAACCGCATCTGGGCGTTCAGGGGGCTGTCCGGAGCGACACGGGATACCCCGGGCCAGTGAATCAATACCAGGTCCTGGGGGCAGCGGGGGGGGAGGTAGGGGGGGTACGGGAGTGTACGACAGCAGTTCCAATACCGGTGGGTCTCTGGGGTCCAAAGGCACGTGATGATGACGCACTGGAACCCTGGGCTGGTTTGGGCGTGTATGTGTGTGTATGTGTGTGTATGTGTGTGTATGTGTGTGTATGTGTGTGTATGTGTGTGTGTATGTGTGTGTATGTGTGGGGACGGGGGGAGATTGTGACTTGAAGGGGTTCCATGATGGTGGTGGTGGGGGGGGAGTCAGAGGGGAGTTGGAAAAGAAGTCGGGTTTTGGAAAGGTGGTGCCACCGACTAAAAATGGACTCAAAATCTCGAATGTACGACATGAGGCGTCGGATGGGGTTGGGGTGTGGGTTTGGGTGGGCTGTGCGCGGGGAGTGGGGAGTTGGGGAAAGGAAGTTTAAACCCACATTGGTATATACGACCGGAGTCTAAGCGGGGTGCATTCGTAGGACGTCGTACCAAGTACTGCAGTCCAAGGCGTTCCATGATACCTTCCACGGCTGTACGGGCTCGTCCTGCACCTTGCTCGTACGGTGAGACCTTGCTCGTCACAAACACGTCCTCCCGCGGCACCCCGCTCTCAGCCAGGGCTTGGCGGATGGGCGCCTCATTCTGTTGGTTGGTTGTTAGTTCGTTATCGCGGCGGTTATGTTGGTTCCGGAAATCATGTGATGAAGCAAAGGGTGATGGGGGAGGTTGGGGGGTGGGGTGGGGTTGGTAGTACGGAAGAGCTGTAAACTGATCCGGGCGATGTACGACGATGCAGAACCCCTCGAATGGATCGGAAAGCTGGCGGACTCCCTTCCTACGGCCCGTACGACATTTACCCCTGATCAGAAATGCCGGTACGACGATAATCTTGCCCCGCGGCCGTGCCTCTACCCCCTCCTCTACCACTCGTCAGCAGGCGCCCTCCGTCCCGTTCGAGGCCGCCTCGTCTCAGCGCCTGATTAGGCATCTGGACCTCACTCACTTTTGGTGGTGGTTTGCTTGGTGGTGGCGGAGTTTCCAGTCCCCCGACACCCCCCTTTTCGCCAATCCCTTTGGTGGGGTCTGTCCCTTAAAAGTACGGATTACCCACCCTTGACAATTCGTACCCTTAAAGTTTTTGAATTGCGTACCTTGTAGATAGAGGCCGTGTCAATGTGGCGCAATCCTGACCGTAGCGCCGCCAGTACTGCCGTACGCGCGTCATCACCCTGAGCTCGGAACGTGCCCAGACCCACCGCCTGCGGTACGATACGGAACGACAATGCGACACAATTTGTACGATGAAGGAATTTGGATGGGATTGAAGTGCACGGCTTGGTAAAGCACGTGCAAGAGAGACCCTAAAAGATGATTTCATCGTGTTGTACGATTGATGGAGAGACGAGCCGTGTGTGTCTTTAGTGAGAGAGGAGGGGGCGCCATGCAATGGCGTGAGGAGGTATCAACTGACGTAATGGGCGCCGACACAGCCCCGAACCCCAATCATTTCGATCGTCATAAAGGGACAAATGCGCAAACGATAATGAGAGGCAGCCGCAGTACGTGATGTCTACGTAGCCTGACAGTCGGATGGAGCATATGACCCACAAGCTTGGCCGTTCCGCCAAGACTTGGGACTCATGTGCCGCCGTCTCAACCTCACCGGAAGCTCAACTCCGTTATGAAGGGTGATTGTGCGCGGCAGGGGCTTGCTCAACGTCATGGCTCGACACCCGATACGCCCAGCAGAACGGCTATACGAGGGTCTTTTCCTTTACGAGACTGGATAGGTTTAAGTGTAGTGCATATTGCTACTTTAGATTGCTACTCTAAACTGAGGCAGACCTAATTGCCCATCACGTGAAGCTGCCGTTCAAATAGCCTACCTGACACAGGATTGTGAACTTGCAATTCGCGGCCGATTTACTTCTCACAATGGACAGCTCCCAAGTTTCTTACTAAAGGTCTAGGTTAAAACTTCGATGCTCGGTTTGTAGCTTTGTACAAAGGCCAGCAGGCCGCAACGGAAACAGGAAAACCAAAGTTATGTTTAGTCATAATGTAAAGCTTTTCATAATTTGTAGGGGCTTGTACTTCTACAAGCGACTCGCTGTCTGATCTCAATTTGGCATGCTCTGCACCACAGCCAGCAGGGCAGTTTTGCGCATTGCGCAGGCACGGCCAGGTCTAACATTAGGAGCAACCGCCGCAAGGCGCTTAAGATTTTCTCACGCAGCTTTGAAGCCAGCCCCCAAGCCCGTCGAGGACGCTCGGAGCGGCTACAGCGGCAGCGACGCCATCCGCACGGGCCAGGGTGCCGAAGGCACCAGACAGACCGGTGGAGACGGCCTCATTACACATCGTGGCAAAAGTGAGTATAGCTGGAATTTCCGGGATCTGCAGTTGTGAGAACATCACGGCTTGCCATCAACCGTCCTCTCTCGCGTGCATCCTTCCACGTGCACGTCATTGTTTTGTGGCATCAAGTATTAGCTTTATTTCCTATCATCATGAACTGATGTGTCAGGCCCCTGCGCGCAATGACCCATCCATGCTTGCAAGTCCGCTCACCACCCTGGTCCTCGCTGGAAGAGCAGATCACGAGACGATGATGAATTTCCACCAGTAATCCAACTAGTGGAGAACTCCGTTGTTGTGGCCCTGACGGCTCTCCTCAACATATGCCTACATCTGTAGTAACATGCTGCCCGCATTTACTCAGAGTCTAGTTGTAATTCGGCCATGTACATGTGTATCCTTACTGCTGCTCCTTCCTCATTTGCCGTACATTAACCCTGCCTTACCCGTGCAGTGGCCGACTCCGTCCCCAAGCTCAAACTGCTCTGTCTGCACGGCTACATGCAGAACGCCGAGGTAGGTGCGTGACTCTCGTGTCTAGCTGTCTGGCTGCTTAGTTGCTTACCTGCTTACCTGCTTATTAGCTTGCTGGTTAGAGGGTAACAGCTAAGACCTACATGGCATTCCTGGCGATGTGGCAAAGATTCAAACAGTTGAGCAAACAATCAAACGATTACGTATGTGCGTATGTATATGTTGTCATGCAGATCTTCCGCAGCCGGCTGGGCTCCATGCGTAAGGCCCTCAAGAGCCGAGTCGAGTTCGTGTTCGTGGATGCACCCTTTGAAGCGCAGGTGCGACTGGCGTATGTATGTATGTATGTATGTATGTATGTATGTATGTATGTATGTATGTATGTATGTATGTATGTATGTATGTAGCGCCGCTGTGGTGTCGCTGTCATTTACTGTTCCTGTTCACCGCCATCATCACCAAGACCGCCACCCTCCCGCCACTACCCTCCCCGCCACCACAGGGTCTTCCGGGGGGTGACGACCCTGAGGAGGTCCAGGGGGGGCGGGAGGGCCGCTCCTGGTGGCAGTGGACGGATACGGGGCCGGAGGGAAGGCCCTCCAAGGCCGCGTCCTATACGGGTATGTATGCATGTGTATGTATGTATGTATGCCTGTGCGGAGCACGTGACAATGCTATGGTTACTTGTTGTCGTGTGGGTGTGTATACCCACATGTACGGCGGCTGCTACTTGGGCCTAGCATTGGCTGTTTGGCTGTTTGTTTGTTTGTCTATCTATTTTCTGTTTGTTCATTCGGTTGGGCTGCTTGGCGTGTTTCTTGCAGGGTGGGAGGTGGCGCAGGACTCGCTCCTGGAGGCGCTGCGGCTGCATCAGCCGGATGGTGAGCAGGGGCGGAGCTGGGCATCAGGCAGTGGTGGGCGGTGTAGCGGTGGATTGAGGAGGAGCAGAGGAGCTGCAGCTGCCGCAGGGCTCACGGGCTAGCAGAACAAGACAGGGCAGGACAGGGGAGGTGGTGTCGTACCTGCTGGCCGCCGCTTAAGAGGCCTCTCAAGATGCTGGTGGAGCGCCCTAGCGCGTATTTGTAGACGATATATACGTGTGTGCCGTACTTGTATAGCTACTACGTCTGTGCTCCCGGGCAATCGACCGGTGATATGCGTACTCAGCGGGTGGACGGGTTGCGCACCTAGGGGCAGTTGCCGTACAGGGGTATCGTTCTTCTAAGCAGTATTGCGCTGCTGAACCACTGACTGACTGAAAGATAGCGACAGCAGCAGCTGACAGACAAGTGGCAGCTGACTTTCTGAAGGCCCAACCCGTATTGTAATAGCGGACGTGCTAGCAACAGTGCTGTATGGTAAGCAGCCTGCTTGTTTGCACGTGTTGTAGGTTTGTTGGGCTTCAGCCAGGGCGCTACAGCCGCCGCACTGCTGCTGTCGCACCTGGCCGCCACCGCCACTGCTACTGCTACTGCTACTGCTGATGATGCGACTTTCGCTGGTGGGCTCAAGCAGCAGGTGGAGCAGCAGCAGCACGATGGCAGCAGCGGTGACCGGCAGAACGGTGGCAGTGGCGGAGAGCCCGCTGTTGCCTCAGCTGCTAGTCCTGCAGCGCTGTTGCGGAGCCTGAAATGCGCAATTCTGGTACGTAGCCAATCTAACTAGCGGTGTGTGTATATGCGTGTAGTTTTCCCCCTTGATAGGTTTCATGGTCGTATACCATTCTATGGCCGTACACTCATCTATTGGCCGTACACTCTTCTGTACATCCGTGGATCCTCATCGGCCGGGAAGGGATCGGAGGCCGCCTTCATCGCCCACGTGTTGGAGGAGTAACGTTGACATCAAGGGCCCGAAGCACGCACATACAAACATACACACGAACATACATGTAACCGTCATCACCTTAGCAATGCACGAAGCGATTGGTCATTAATTCCTGATATTGCTGCCACATTATGCCCACTCACCCCCACACACACACACCCCGGCAGGTTGCCGGCTTCCTCCCCCGGGACCCGGCTGTAGCGGAACTGGTCCGGGCGGGCAGCTGCAGCAGCCGGGTGCCCTTGCTCTTGGTTACCGGGACGTCTGACTCACTGGTGGGTGGGTGGGTGGGGGGCGACCTTGCATTTAGGTGTTGGTACTGCCGCTGCTACTGCCGCTGCTACTGCTGCTGTTGCTGCCACTGGTACTGGTACTGGTACTGGTGCTGGTGCTGGTATTTGTACAAGGACGGAGCTGAGCTCCTCTTTAATTTGCTGCACATTGCTGCACTGCTCGCTCGCATTCGGTTGGTACACATCTCCTCACGTGTTTCCACTAGCGTTGTTTTCCTCTAATCCCTACATACATACGTACATCCATACGTACATAGATACATATACCTTACCTGCGAATGTGTTTCAGGTTCCCCCGGAACGGACAGCCCAGCTGGGGGCCTGTTTCAACCCCGCAACTGTCTCGTCGTACACCCACGGAGGCGCACACCTAGTGCCCACATGCAGGTCGGTCTGGCAGGCTGTCTGGCTCGCTAGTCACCTATACCTAGTTTATATAGATATAGATGTAGATGTAGATATGTATGTATATATATGTGTGTGTGTGTTGTAAGCATGGCAGAAGCTAGCATGAGCGTATTCGCCCGGTTAGCAGCTTTCTTGTCGTACTCGACATTCTGGGCACTGCGGGCACCTGCTGGATATCATATAAGTAATCATTATGGATCACGGGGGCTTGCTGGCTTCCCACCACATGCATGTGATGTGTGTGTGTGTGTGTGTGATGTGTGTGTGTATGTGCGTGTTGTCCCCATCCGGCACATGCACACATTTATGCTGAGCTCTTGCTTGCATCATACCCGTTCTTGCATCAAACCTATCCGAGCTGCGCTGACTTGTTTGCATGTACATAGATACTTACGCACATACATACTCACACATGTACGTGCATACATACATACATACACGCACGCACGCAGTGGCCAGTTCAAGTCCACGCTAGTGGAGTTTCTCGACGCAGCTAGGGGACGACCCGGACCCGGGCCGCCCTCATCATTACACCTGGTGCAGCAGCCGGCTACTGCTACTGCTACTGCTACTGCTGTTAGTTCACCAGCAGTAGCAGTGGCAGCCGCAGCAGGAGCAGGAGTAGTATTGGGCCAACAGCATCATCATCATCAGCAGCAGCAGGCCACTATTGCAGCAGTAGCAGATGTGCCACCACCAGCCGCGGGGGAACAAGTCCAACTTGAAGCAGTCACGGTTCCTGGGGCCTAGCTAGTAGTGGTCGTACAGTGGTATATACATTGTGAAGTACGCAGCAGGATGACTGGGAGTGGGGTGATGTGCACCTCCGCATGAGGGAGGGGTCATGCGCGTGTTGCGGGCAGCAGAAAACATCACACTCGCCGTCATCATCACCCCCCGATCATGCATTTCCATGACAGACGTCTTCCGAGCCAAGATACAAATGCATGCGTGCACGCTGGCCTGCGTGCACACATAACGTAATGTTTTTGACACTGCTGAACGTGCTGCTGGTGTATGTATGTATGTATGTATGTATGTATGTATGTCATCACATTTCGCTGCTTGCTTGCGGGCTTGCGAGCTTGCTTCGTTAGTTGTTTTTAGGCTTCTAGACTGGCAGCAGGGGTGGAGGTGGATGAGGCAGGCAGGCCAAACCCAATACTTATACCCACGTGCGCAGCAGAGTAGTCCGCAGCATTTTTTAAGTGACAGACCCTCGCGAGCACAGCACGAGAAGCCTCTGGGCTGGTTATCGGCGGAGACACGCGGGGTCGGGTAGAGCGATTTGTCGCTAATGATGTGTCTGAAGCTGGATAAAGCAAGTACGCTTTCTATTGGTGGGCTCCGAGACCACATCCATTCGCATGACGACATGCATGATGACTACTTGGCTGCTGACACAGCAGCACCAGCAGCAGCAGCGTGATGTGCACTTCAATGCCGTACTAGCTCGGGTGTACGACTGCCTGGATATCCACTTCGATGTTTACTTCTTGTGTACGTGCGTGGTGATGCAACATATCTGCAGTGCTCATTCCTAACACCTACTTCCTTGCTACTCTGCGACCTGTACACGCCGCCGCCAGCAGTAAATAAAATTGCTGCAGTACGGAGGTGGAGGTGGCGAAACGACAGGTTTATTTACATCCGTTCCCATTTATGCATTACGTGAAGTGCACACACGCACACGAATATATGCGACAGTTCTTAGCTGCCCCTGTTCAGTTGCAACTTGGGGTGCTCCATAGGGCTCTCACACAGCCAGTGCTTCTTCCCTTTTCATTACTTACTTACCAGGTATGAGATTTTCAGAGCTTTGTATGATTTATTACCTAGCTGTGCGGCGCTGGGGGTGGTTCCGCTCCCCTCCCGGCCCCCCTCCGGCTTCCCCCGTGAGTTAGCAGTAGTCCCAACAACACAAACACAGAGCCAAGTGCAGACTGTGCAGGTCTCAGTGTTCGTCGTCCGACCATGACCGCGTCCTAAAACTCTAAAACCCTAACCGCCCTTACCAGGAGTAGTTTCTGGCATATTTTGCAGCTTTGGTGGTTGCGCGGTGTTGGATTCCTTGGCTTGCACTGCTTGCGCATATTTTGTAGTGTTTGGACCAGCTGCAGGCGTATAGGCTGCGGTGCCACGTTGGTTCAGGGGTGTGATTGCCTTGCGGCGTCTGCGGCTCCTCATTGATACGCTGTAATTTAAATAGGTTTCCTAAACTTAAGAACTGTCCGTCAGTTTTGAAACAAGGAATGAAAATATACAACTCCATCGTTCTGTTTTTCCAAGCCCCAAATCCCGAATTGTTACTTATTTGGATTATATATTACACTGCATACGGCTTCATACGAATTCAGACACATACAGTAGATATGCTAAACAAGCATAATTGGTTTCCATAAATACCGGGTCTTCTGCAGCAGCGGGACAGCAGCACCTTGCCAGCGTAGCCGTCACAGCTACAGCTATCCACTAGGCACAGCTCACGACGACGAGCTACACCAGACGGATGCATGGAAAGCCAACAAGGAAGAGAGCAAATGGGTCACACAACAATATTATTATTCTAAAAGCAGCACCGTACCACACCGACGTAAAAAACCCAGCCGGCGGAGACTGCGCCCGCTACGCCTGCTTGGGCTTAAATAGGCAGCGGGTACGAGCAATCACCCTGGAGCAGCCACCGCTGGCTGTAATAACCCTCCTGACACGTATGCATACAAATATGGCTGCAACATGTGTGTGTGCCCACAAGCACTCAGCTTCACGGATCACGCAAGAAAGCTCACGTACGGTCAGTGAGAGGATCACGCATCGTTAGGAGCTTCA
Source organism: Volvox carteri f. nagariensis (assembly GCF_000143455.1). Taxonomy (NCBI): domain Eukaryota; kingdom Viridiplantae; phylum Chlorophyta; class Chlorophyceae; order Chlamydomonadales; family Volvocaceae; genus Volvox; species Volvox carteri. Next base: position 66,350 of record NW_003307651.1, on the reverse strand, counting down.
GGTGGTGGTGGCTGCCGTGCTAGCTAGCTCGCTATTCTATAGCCATCAGTCACTGGGCGAGCAACGCAGCGATAAGTACAGAAAGCAGTTTTCCATCTAAACGGTAATAAGTTCGCACATACATACTGACATAATACAATACATACCCAGACGACCGCCTGCCGCAGGATGTCAAACACCATTTCACCGCAGCAACAGCAGCAGTAACAGCAGCAGTAATCACAGGAGCAGCAGCAGTATACCGCCGGCTGCCGGACAGAATGCTCTTCCCCCCCCCCCCAGGTGTGTGGGAGCGTTAGTATGCATAGTGGACGGACTGCTGGACATGTATGTATGTTTGTAGCTAGGGACTCGGGCGGAAGCAGAGCACACGTTGCTTTTCTTCGCAGTTCCTTGCGTACGGACCCCCGTTCCCACTTGGGTCGATGAAGGGGCAGTAGCCGCTCTGAGCACCCGCCACCCAGCAGCCCAGTCCACTGTTGAAGCACAGCGCTCCGGTGACGTCTGTTGTAATGCAGTAGTGGTGAGTAGGCACGTACATGCACGGATTGCAATATGCAGTAATGTATTGCTTGTAAGGTAGCGGAAGATTACACACATGGGGATTAATATCAATGTAGCTGTGTGACATGTATGGCCTACATACATAGAGGAGATACCGTGACCGCGTGCTTATAGTTCGTATATTCGTTCGTACATTTACAGATTTCAATCACCCAAACGCGCTTGCGGCACGGCAACGAGTGAGTGCAATGTATGTATGTGTGTGTATGCTAAGTAACCCTAAAACCCTGAGTTAGCTAGCTGTGTGCATGGATGCATACATGATGTACATGGCAACCAGACAGACAGACAGACAGACAGACAGACAGACAGACAGACAGACAGACAGACAGACAGACAGACAGACAGACAGACAGACAGACAGACAGACAGACAGACAGACAGACAGACAGACAGACAGACAGACAGACAGACAGACAGACAGACAGACAGACAGACAGACAGACAGACAGACAGACAGACAGACAGACAGACAGACAGACAGACATGGCAGCAGGAGGTCTAACACGTGTGCTCACAGGCACGGCCGGGTACGTGCCGGCGGCATGGGCGCCTGCACAAGAGCTTGTCGTACATTGGTGTTCGCTGCCGATCTGCCCGCATACCTTTACTGAGCAAGTCCCTGTACGGCACCAGGCTGTAGCCCCGCGAGTAGCAGAAGTTTGCAGCTTCACTGTAGGTGTAGGAGTTGACTGAGAAGATGTAGACGTACTTCTTGTACTTATAAGCCTGGAATTGCTTGCCTGCAACACCCGCATAAGCATACATACAGATATACATATTACTATAATTACACCGCGCACACACATACACACCATCGTACCCAAATACACACGCACATCAGTGCACGGCATACCGGCGTGGAGATCTTAGCGGTTTCGGAGCTCACCTGGCGGTGGTGGTGGAGGTGATGGCTTGGGCGACGGTGGGGGCCGACGGGGTTTCTGCGGGACACGTACACACATATATACCCGGGTTATATATACCCGGGTTCAAATCCGCCTGCCGACTTCTCGGGTGTTTGAGAAGTGGTGAAATGGGAGGTGGCCCCCCATCTTATGGACGGTGTTGGACGTGATAATATCAACTTGCGAGCTGACCAGGAACTAAGTTGAGGCGCCGTTGATCCGCTAGATTTAGTTGGATGCTGGTGGTGAGTTGCTGAACCCAACGAATACATTCTGAAGTCGGATGGGGTGAACGGATTAGGGTGCCCCTCTAGCAGGGGAGAGCAAGGAACTGCCTCGGGAAAGGGGGCCGCTGGTGAAGCTTAGCACAATTTTAGTAAACTAAAATTATGCTAACCACCCTGTAACAACATACATACACACACACACGTACACAGGCCGCATTAGTTATTCTATTCGGAGATGCGCAGCGGTGCGCGTCCCCTTGTCTCTTGATAGAGTTATTGTCTAGCACTGCTAGAACAGAAATTAGCTTCAGGAGGCTGTAAACCCCTCTATCCGTGGATAGAAGCTGCTGCCGAAAAGGCCCGCTCGCTCGCTCGCTGCGCCCTGGCACCACTTTACTGCTTCAGTGTTGACCGCACTGTGCCGACATCTTCTACATCTTCGGTGACGTGGACCGCGTGAGACCCCGACAGTACCCACCCAGTATAATAGACTTCTGGCAAGTTGACAGCAAGTAACGCGGCTGAGCGGTATTAGATGGAGGTTTTCCTTCTGTTTTC
>NW_003307651.1:62950-64043 GCF_000143455.1 Volvox carteri f. nagariensis | reverse complement strand
TACGTCGCGAATGGGCTCTACAGCGGAGCGAAATGGGTCGCAAGTCACCCAGTCACGATGCTGGTCATACTGCCGGCTTTACTTGCGTATGCGGGCACCAAATGGGCAGGATGCTATCAGGAATTGTTAGCTGAAGTTGAGGTGAGCAGACGCCGTCATCGCACATGGTTTAGCTTTTCCCGCGCCCCCTCATCCCATGGTTGGGTATGCTTTCTTTACATCTGCCGCAGCAGTCTTTCCTTGGCCATAAGGAAATCAGCTTCGTTCGTTCGTGGTTCCTCTTTTCCCCCCTCCTCCCCCTCCCTCATTCCAATCTCCCATCTTCTCGTCCTCTTTCCCGCGCCCCCCCCCACCTTATTCCCACCCGCTTCCAACATCGCGCAGGGCGCCCTCCCGTCGCCCTGGCAGGCGAAGGTCTATCCTCATCACATGATCCGCTTCCGTGCCTCCTCACTGCCTGCTTACTTGGCTTGGGTTTTGGGATAGAAAGTGACCACATTGCATCACAGAACAGAAGCGGAACCTGAACTGCACTGAAGCGGAATGAGATTTTCTTTTGTTGAATGCTAAGTGGAAATCTGCGGTAATCAAATAAATGGCTCTGGACTGGCCTATGACTTCTCCCATCCCACACCACCCTGCGAGAACCACACCAACCCACACCACACCAACCCAACCCAACCCACACCAACCCAACCCACACCAACCCACACCACACCAACCCACACCACACCAACCCAACCCACACCAACCCAACCCACACCAACCCAACCCACACCACACCACACCAACCCACACCACACCACACCACACCAACCCACACCACACCACACCACACCAACCCAACCCACACCAACCCAACCCACACCAACCCAACCCACACCAACCCACACCACACCACACCAACCCACACCACACCACACCAACCCAACCCACACCAACCCAACCCACACCAACCCACACCACACCAACCCACACCACACCACACCAACCCACACCACACCACACCAACCCACACCACACCAACCCAACCCACACCAACCCAACCCACACCAACCCAACCCACACCAACCCAACCCACACCACACCAACC
>NW_003307651.1:61662-62900 GCF_000143455.1 Volvox carteri f. nagariensis | reverse complement strand
GGCACCGCCTGGCGCCGCCGTCACCGCCCCAGCAGCAGTCACCTCCGGTGTCGGCCATTTTGCGCAGGCAGCGGGTCCCATTCCGTTCCTTAATGTCGGCGGGGGCGGCGGCGGCGCAGCCGGTCACGGCCTGGACGCAGCCGACGAGCCCTCCCTAGAGCTGCACAACGCGCTGGCGGCGCTGGCGGCGGCGGGCAGTGACGCGCTGATGGGGCCGCCGCAGCTGCCGCGACAGAAGGCGGCCAACATGTTGGCCCTTCTGGAGACATTCCGGCTGCTGGTGAGGCAGCCCGTCGACACGACCCTGACCGGCTTTTTATAAAAAAGTGGAGAAGAAAGACCTGGGGCTGGGGTCGAGATGGGGCGGGAGCAGAGGGAGCCAGTGTGGAGAAGGGCTCGTTGAGAAGGGCCCGAACGGAACGCTTTCTGCCGTCTCGTCCTCCGGATCGGTCATAAGGCCGTACAAGTTATTTATTTTCAAGGCCGCCAATTTAGTGACACATGAAATTCAAAGGACGTGGATTGCGGGGGTCAGCGCTCACCACTCCTCCAGCGTAACATGCGCCCCGGCCGCCCAGCCGGAACGGCTTCCATTCCGTGTTCCGACAGTTTGTCTGTCTGCCTTTCCCCTCCCTGGACAGTGCGCCCCGCAGGTAGCCTCCGCCGACCCTGATCGAGCTACGGAGAAAGCCAACCGTGCCGCAAACCAGGCCAAGCTGCTTGCTGCAGGGGCATTAGAGGCGCTGGTGGCGGCGGCGCTGCGGAACGGCGGCGTGCCGTCGGCGCCGGTGCGCGCCGCCGCGCTGGGCGCCCTAGGTGACTTGGTCGACGGCCTGGCGGCGGCGCAGGAACGCTTGGCGCGCGTGACGGTACGGCCGTCCGGACAGACGCTGCTGCCGGCGGGGGTAACGGCAGCGGACGGGCTTGACGGAGCGGGGCAGGGCCCCCTGGCTGCGACAGCGGTAGCCGAGGCAGTGCCGGCGCTGACGGCCGCGCTGCGTGTGGTGTTGAATGGCGCCGATGAAGCGGAACGCGCCGCAGCAGATCACCTCATCGCGTGCTACTGCCGCGGCAACGTCGACGGCCAGACGTCGCTGGCGGCGTCCATAGGCGCCTCCACGGAGCCGTCGCCGTCGCAGCCACAGCAACCGTACCATCTGCAGCACCACTATGGCAGCAGCAATAACCTTGCGAACGGAAATGCTCCATCGACCCATGGGTCATTCGGACAGGACTTG
>NW_003307651.1:60150-61612 GCF_000143455.1 Volvox carteri f. nagariensis | reverse complement strand
CACCAACCCAACCCACACCAACCCAACCCACACCACACCACACCAACCCACACCACACCACACCACACCAACCCACACCACACCACACCACACCAACCCAACCCACACCAACCCAACCCACACCAACCCAACCCACACCAACCCACACCACACCACACCAACCCACACCACACCACACCAACCCAACCCACACCAACCCAACCCACACCAACCCACACCACACCAACCCACACCACACCACACCAACCCACACCACACCACACCAACCCACACCACACCAACCCAACCCACACCAACCCAACCCACACCAACCCAACCCACACCAACCCAACCCACACCACACCAACCCAACCCACACCAACCCAACCCACACCACACCCCGGCATCATCCCTACCCCCCAGGAAACCGTGAAGTACGTCGTGTGGTGGGTTGGTCTGGGCGTGCTGTCATCAATCGGTCTGGGGACCGGAATGCACACGGGCCTGCTCTTCCTCTTTCCGCACATCCTCAAGGTACGACACCGTACACGAATGGAAAGGCCGTGCAGCACGTAGGCCGTATTTCAGGATCTGGGTTCCGTCCGTCCGTCAGTCTGTCAGTCGTGTCCTGGTCTGATCTGGGTCATCGTTAGGGAGGGGGCCCCGGGTGGCTGTCAGTCCGCAGCCGTTACGAGCGGTAAGAACAGCACTGGCGGTAGCAACGGTAGCGGCAGTAACGGCGGCAGCGGTGAGCGGCAGTAGCGGTAGCGGCAGTAGCGGTAGGGGCGACAGCGGTAGCAGCAGTAGCGGCGGCAGCGGTAGCGGCAGTAGCGGTAGCAGCGGCAGCGGTAGCGGCAGTAGCGGTAGGGGCGACAGCGGTAGCGGCGGCAGCGGTAGCGGCGACAGCGGTAGCGGCGGCAGCGGTAGCGGCGGCAGCGGTGGTGGCAGTAGCGGTAGCAGCGGCAGCGGTAGCGGCAGTAGCGGTGGGGGCGACAGCGGTAGCGGCGGCAGCGGTAGCGGCGACAGCGGTAGCGGCAGCAACCTTGCTCCCGAGGAGCAGTTCCGGCGGGAGCAGCAGCAGTAGCAGCTGTAGTGGGTGGTGGCTGTAGAATAGCTGTGAAGTTGGCAGCCCCCTTAACTAACAACCGGCTTGGAGGGTACCTGCGTCGTGCGGCTTTTCCATTTCCTCTCCCCCCTCCCCTCCCTTCGCCATTCAATTGGCGTCCTTGACCGCCCTCGCACGCGCTCCCCGCCCTCACACGCGCTCCCCGCCCTCCTCGCTCTCCCCCCTGTCCGCTCTCCCCCTGTCCGCTCCTCTACCAGGTGTGTCTGGCAGCGGAGACGTGCGGGCACTTCCGGTTTGACACGCGGTACGACATGTGGTACAGCAGCGAGAGTTTCACGTGCGGAGAGGGTCCGGAGGAGGAGGTGTCGTTCACGGACTTGTTCAGAAAGGTGGGGAGGGAGCGGGGGAAGGAGGGGG
>NW_003307651.1:52875-60020 GCF_000143455.1 Volvox carteri f. nagariensis | reverse complement strand
GACGGAGGAGGAGGAGAAGGCGGCGGCGGAAGGAGGGGGAGGTGAGGGCGGAGGGGGGGAAGGGGGTGGCGGGGATGGTGGTGGTGGGGATGGCGGTGGTGGAGGAGGTGGAGGAGGGGGGGGTGAGGGCGGGGCCGGCGATGGTGGGGGTGGCGGTGGAGGTGACTTGAGCGGCACGACCACCACGGCCTTGCCCTTGCCCTTCGCCTTTTCAATTTTCTTCAACTTTTCAAATTCCTTCAACTTTTCAAATTCCTTCAACTTTCCAAACCCTTTTGCCTCCTCGCCCAGCTCGATGATACCTTCTTGGGCGGCTGAACCTGGAGTACGGACAACCGCGAGGGTGGGGCTCGTGTAAATATGGTAGTTACGGAAGTTATGGTCGTTTCCTCAGGCAAGCAAGCTCGGAAAATAGTAATGGGTACTGAGCAACTTCCCGAGAGGTAAGACCAACGTAATGACAGGCTCCTCTTTAGGGGGAGTTTACATCAACGGCACGTTTTTCAACCGAATCGTACGTGTTCGTTACTTCTGTTGGTCTTTTGGGGGACAACTGACATACGCATTCCACATCATCACACGAAGCATGCCGCCAGACATGCGGCTTTTGACCGCCATGAATGCAGTGTGCGTAGGTGAGTGGGTGTGTGGGTGCTGAACCGCACGCAGAAGGCAAGACCTAGCGAGAGCGGGAGGGGGTCGGGCGTGGCAATGGCAGGCACAAACGCAACCTCCCCCACCCGCTGGGAGCCACGTCAATGCCGCGGCGGAAAGAAGGAGCAGCAGCACAGGCCCATGTCTGGCGGCGGCTGCGCCAGCGGGGGCACACCGCGCCATGGCGGCCCTCACTCGCTCCCCTGCTTGCACGTACTGGACGTCCGCAGCTGTAAATCTGCAGGTGGTCAACTCTCTGTCGCCGTCACCCGGGGGGACATTCCGTGGGTTCCGAGGGGGGGGGTGAGGGTAGGGGGGGTGAGGGTAGGGGGGGTGAGGCAAATCAACAAAGCGAAGCAGGGATATGTTGTTATGTTGTCCTATGCTTTATATGGAATATAACATATATAGACATTGATGTATAAATTTAGATATACATTTCTGTATGCATGTATATGTTACGTATATACATATGGCGGCTCGCAGGGGGCTGCAGCAGTGCTCGGAAGGATAAAGAGCAGTTGGCCCGTATAGTGATGCGGCGGCGGGTCAGTCAGCTGGGGTATGTGTACGGCAGTGGGGTGTACAGTACGGCAGTGAGGCGGGTCAGCTCGGTACGTACCGATCCTGACAATAGAGCTGTCTCCTGCAAGCCGTCTAACGCACTGTCCAGATGTCTGTCTGTGCAATGAGATAGATTCCGGAGATGGGTGTGGAGCCCCTACTACTCGCTGCCTGAATGTCGGATGATCAGCGGATGTTAAGAGCTGTGCTGTGTAGCGCGATGGCAGGACGACGCGTACGGTAGAAAGAAGTTGGCCCATCTTAGAAATCGAGGCGAGGTCAGCCTAAGGGACGGACTGGTGATACCGCCGCGCCCCCGTGCGGGTGTGGTGATGTTCGCCTGTTGATGCCTGCTGATGTCAGTGATGAGCACCGGAAGGGCCGAGCGAGAGCAAGGAATATCTATCTGCTGGTTGCGCCTTTCATCGTCTTCTTAGCCCCGGACGGAGGCGGCCCGTCCAAGGAAGTGTCCCCCCAGCGGTTCACGTGTGCACGGCTGCTGCTAGGTGGGTATCGTGATAACGGTGCTGCGTGCTGTTCCGAAGCTATATATGGGTGCAAACAATATAAGCTAAAGCGTGGGGCGCCATTATCTTTAATGACGCTGCAGAGCACTCCTGGCTGGCAGTAGGCAGTTGTGACGTTATGTATGCATCATGATGACGACGACCTGTACCAGGGGGCAATGCGAGACCTGTAGGCCAAGTCCCCTTATGCAAGCGATATACCTACCTGTACCGCAAACCGTGTGTGTGTATGTACGCGGTGCCGTATCACCATAACAACTATATCATCCGGCCCCCCTATATCGCCCCCGCCGTACCTCAGAGGGGTAGATACAGTTATTTGCACCATTGCGCTGATTCGCTCTCAAGTGCGTGTTAGCGATCTTCGTGGTTGTGATTGCAAAAGGTGCAACGTGCGTACGACACAGCCAGGCCCCCACACACGGGATCCCGTCCTTAGTCCCCATTCTGGGCCGCAGCAGCGGCAAACATGTTTGTTTCGTACTTCCTCTACTCGGGCCCCTCCCCGGAGCTCGTTTTTATGAGTCTAGAGCATGGGTTGGGTCGGTGCTAAAGACTGTTCAATTGCAGTGCCACTGGAAGTGGTCGAGTACACACCACCCTGTTCGTCCGGTCCGGTAACAAAGGTCCGATCAACTTTGGGTTTCAGTGCAGCCAAGTCGGCTGCAGTAGTCGGTTCCGGAGCTATTATTCCGGGTTCCAGCTGCGTGTCATGGGAGCTGTGACTGGTGCAGACGAGGTATCAAAGGACACTTCATGCTGGAATGCATGTTGTTAATGGATCTACCCTGTATATCGTATCATCGACTTTGGTTACCGCTAGTCTTGCTGACGTATATTGAGAAGGACTGTAGTTTCTACAATACCACACTAGTACACGTAGTGTTGGTCGTACATACATACGCCCGAGCACACAAGACTAACCGACTTGTGCTGTGTGCTCCCGACCCTTGCGCTGTGTTTCGGCTTCGGCCCCCGGCTCTCGCGGCCCACAGTGTAATCTAAGTCATACGCCCGGGGGAACTTGAGCTGCTGTATAACGAGAACTGGAGCAACGAGGAAGCGGACCGCTGCAAGCAGAGGTGCCAATCAAGCACACATCTAGCTGATAGATACCTGGGGGGCTGCTGAAGAAGCATCGGCGGGTAACGTTTTATGTTAGTTCCTTTGTGTCGAGGCAGAGGATCCATAATGCCCTATGACACCCTAGGACCCCCCCTCGTTTTTGTCACAGCCCAAAGGACCGACACCGAACCCCAAGACCGGTGTCCATGCCGTGGACGTGAGTGTCCGAACGGGCTGCACGGGAGTTAGCAGGCACACGCTCCTCCACTGCGCCACCTGCCGCTTCCCTCGCCGTCATCTCTCGCGCAACATGGGCATACATCGTAGCACGCTGGCCAAGGCTCGTAGCCCTTGCCGAGTAGTAACAAAGCCCATCAGCGCTGTCACCAGGGCCCCGGCGGATGCTCAGCTGGCGTCAAGCAGCGGTGGTGGGTACAGCAACAGTAGGACCAGCCTAGCTATCGGTGAGGCTCGTACGCAGTATGCAACGCCTAAAAAGGCAATACAAAGTTACAACGCACTCGCTGTGCTTGCTTATAGATAAGATATGGGTGGGGTTGTGTGTGATGTGATATAAAAATGGGCTAATTACAGAGTCTCCAATCCTGGGGGCCTCGCAGTAGGGGCCACCACAGAGCCCAAGTACCAAGTCGCCATTGCCACCCGCACCTGTACACATCCCCATATACTTCGCGGCGCATGCACTGCTGTGAGAGTGCTGCCCCCCCTCAGCAAATCATTAACGTCTTTTGGAGTGTCCTGGAGCGCCCCCCCCCCGCAAGGAGGAACTGGCGGGGACACAAAAGAAGTATATCGATTAACGGAGGACGAGTTTGTCAAGAGGGCGGAGGAAGAGGGGGCACTAGCATGCACGAACACTTCCCACTGTAGTCCACATATATGTATGTATGTATGTCGGTTTCCAGCACGTACAGACAGCCATCCGGTCTCGCAGGAAAACGAATGCCCGCGCGGGCAGGAACAAAATGCCATGCCTGTGGTCATATAGGGCTCGTACAACAATACTCCATTGGCTCGTGGAGAGGGTGGAAGGGGCACACATACGTACATATATACGTACGTCCGGCAGTGATAGAACCCACCACACCCCTGCTGCATCACCGTGTCTGTGTATGTGTATGTGTCGACGAGCCCAACTGGACGAGTGAGAGGCGGAGGTACGTCGCCAGATCAAGAAAGGAAAGGGGCACGTAGTGGACTTGGAGAATCCACACGCCATACGAAAGAGCGCTCATATGCAGCACGGGATATGGAGGTTGGGTTTTTGCAAAGCTTATAGAACAATTGGGCGCTGTACGGCAAACGCTATACATGAATATAAGGGCATATACCCCCTACTTGCCAGACACACGCGTTGGCCGTTATTCACTGTCTGGATAGGGCCCTATGGGGGAGGGTTTCGTTGCCCCGCCAGCTCTGACAGGCGAGGGTGAGTTCAATAGGTAAGCACATACATACATACATACGTACAAGTAGGACGTGCCATTTGTTGGGTGCAATTCAGATTCCCACCTCAGATGTTTCGGCGGTGCTAGCTAGGACTTGTATATGATGTACGTGTGTAGGCATGCATGTATGTATGTCAACACCGACTACCCATACCTAAAACCCCGAAGTACTCCGCTCCTCCTTCGCAACGAGGGGACCCACATGTAAGTCATGGCAGCTGACTAACGGTCGAATGCGACCTGCCGTACGACACCTAGAGAAGCTTCCGCTGGTCCGTACAGCGTACAGCATCGTCAGAAATCGCGACGCGATTGCTCTTCCCCCCCCACCCATACATCACATTGCTCATCAGCTCCGCATCATTCGAGTCGCAAGCCACTGTTTCACGTTGATGAAAAGCAGTGTCCATGCGATCACGCCAAGACCTACTGAGCTCGGCTCTACAGCGGGCAGCCAAGCGACCCTCCACCCAGCCGCACGGCAATCAAAACAGTCATAGCTGGCCTCGCACTGCGATGGCGGCGGTTTTTTAGCGGCTAATGCTGATCAACCAACCGCCGCACAGTGGTTCGCAAGCTCTTTGCAACAACAGGAAAAAAACGTATGGTTGGACTACTGCTACCTTTTGGGACGGTGTACGACAGTTATGCAGTTCAAAAATGCTCGCAGCATGGGCATCTCTCGTAATAAAGCGGCCTATTGAGCCAGCAGGTTATGAGCCCCCCCTCAGTACATCGCACACAGGTTTTCATTTAAAATGAAATTTAAATTGTCAAAGGTGCGCCCAACCCGCGGCCGCTGCAGCTCGCTCTCTTATTAATGGCAAAACTCTTATCAATGGCAAAACTGTTGCTTCGAGCAACTGCGCCGAGTCAGGGAGGTTGCTGTCCGGCAGGCAGAGCACCCGCAGCTGCTGCAGTACTGCTCCTTCGCCCTGTTGCTGTTGCTGTGCTGTTGCCGTGTTGTTTGCTGTGTTATTGCTGTTGTTGTTGCTGTTGACCCCGGTAGGCCACCCCTCCCCCCCCCCGAGACCACTCCTAGCATTCGGCCCATTAAGGCTCTTGCTCCCCTCACCCACACCCCTTCGCAAACCGCCTCAACCGGTTCCAAGCAAGCTGTTGTTACCACATTCCGCTATACTGCGGACCGCCACTCGGCTTCCGGCTCCAGCCACGCAACAACTTCCTGACACGCAACAGCACTCCCACATCGATGTCAGCGGCGCTATCGCTGCCTGCGGGAATCCCCTCTCCCCCCTCCCCTCCCTCCACTCACTAACCCACTCACCCACCCGCCGCAACCTAGAGCGACAGACTGGGGAGCCCCCGAGTGCTGACCGGGCTGCAGCTGTTGCAGTAGCAGCTGTAGCACTGCTGCTGCTGTTCATGCCGCCCAGCAGACCGCCGCTGGTGGCAGTAGTGGCAGCGGCGGGGAGATCCGGCCGCCACCGCCGCCGCCGCCGCTGCTGCTGCTGCTGCTGCTGCTGCTGCTGTCATCAGTGCCCCGGACCACCCACAGAGCCGACAGCGCGGATGCGAGGCGGGTCATCGCGCAGCTTTTCCCCGCACAGCGCTGCGAGCTGACAGACCCGTGGGTCACCGCCGCCGCCGCCGCCACCAGCCAGGGTCCCCAGCTGTAACGGCAAGCGGCGCTCTCGAGCCTGAGGTTGCACGACGGGGGGAAGGGGAAGGAGGAGGTGGGGCGGGGGAGATCACCGACCGCTGACTAAACATTCGAGGTCCCCACTCCGGTCGCGATCCCCACCCCAACAACCACACCGGCATTTGTAAACGAACGAACGAACGAACGCGTGTAGTGACAGGAACCATTCGTCAGGGATTGCTCAATCGCAGTGTAGTGGTCGGTCACAGAGGTGTGGAGATGTAGAGGTGCAGCGCTACCCCGCTGCCGGACTCGGACCTCCACCGCCATTGAGATACGGAGGTGACTCGGGTTGCTGCCCACAACTACACGCCAGCCAATGGGAGACAGCAATCCCCCTTTACCTTTAACCCCTTCACCCTGCGGTAAGGAGGGAATTACCAACCCGCACTGGCCCACTCGCTTCCTAATTCGTATCAGAACGGCATCTAACACACTACTGCTGTACATTGTACGTACTTGCCGCCGTACATCCGTACAGTCCAGCAACGAGCTCAGAGCGGAAAGGACACAGACCAGCAGTGAAGTGTTGCTCCCCGGGAGGTGTTGTACGGATGTACGGCAGGAGGGCGGCCTAGCCAGGAGGTAGCTCGAGGAGGTCGTGGCGGCGGGTCGGGTCATCGGCCTGTCTGAGAGGGGCCCCATGGCCTGCAGTGTATGCGTGTATGTATGTATGTATGTGTGTAAGGGGGAGAGAGAGGGGGAAAGAGTTGAGTGGGGAGGAGTTGTTTGCGGAGGCGGAGATGAGACTAACCCCTAAAGCCATCTAGGGGCACTGCGTTCGGAGGTGAAGGCCGTGTGGCTGTGGCTGCGTAGGCGAGCGGCTGGCTGGCTGGACAGTAGGAATTGCAACTAACAAGTCGCAACAGGCTGGAGTGGAGTGGAGTGTCCAGACGAGAGCCGTCAACAGCAAGAACACGGACATTGCACTGGGCAGCCGTGGGGTGAAGTAAAGCATTAGGCTGTAGCAACCTTCCCTTCCCAACCGCTAAGGGGAGGAGGAGGGATTCTGAAGGGCGGCTCAGGCGGCTAGGCGGCCGCCGCCTAGGGCAGAAAACCCAGAGTTAAGGTGGTTACTCCACGGCCTAGGTCCTCCCACTGTCCGGCGGGCCCCCCTTCCCGCACCCTCCACTCGCCTGCAGCCCCCCTTGGTCCGCGCTGCGCTTCAGAACCGCCATAAGCGCCGCTGGCAGCTCCGTCGCC
>NW_003307651.1:11343-52790 GCF_000143455.1 Volvox carteri f. nagariensis | reverse complement strand
CTCGGCGGCAGCGGCGTCGCCGCCTGCACCCGCAATGGCGACCTCCCCGGCCGAGGGACGTGGCAGCGCAGCGGCACCGCTGCTGCGCTCCGCCGCGGCGGCGGCGGCCGCCGCCGCCGCGGCCGCCGCCGCCGACCTCATCTGCAAGTGGGCCACCAGCTGCGCGACGGCGTCGCAGTCCCAAAAAGTCTCATGCGCGTCTTGCCGCTCCGCCAGTCGCTCCAGCAGCCCCAGGGCCGCCAGCACCAAGGGGGGGCTGGCGGCGGCGAGGAGGTCTACGAAGAGCTCCACTGCTGGGAGGGTGGACATGGCCTGGCAGCGGCGGAGGAGGGTACATGGCAAGGAAGGGGGGAGGGGAGACGCGGCTGCGTGGGGCTGCGACGTGAGCGGGAGGAGGATACAGTGCTTTTGTCAAAGTTGAAATAAAAACCCTTTAGTACGTGACAATGACAGATCTGATGCCCATTATCTAACTGAGCATGCATGCAATTATCTTTTACGTCAAACGCGATGCGTTTTTGATCGGACCTAAACGACGTAGTACACGGGACAAAACGCCCTCTACTCTCCCCCCACAGCCCCCTGCCTGGCGGCCTCATCGGCACCAAAGGCCCACAGACGGCCGAAGCAGCTGTAGCAGCTCACCCGCGCCGTGTCCAAATCCCCCTCCGCCAGCAGCCGTAACAGCTGTAGCAGCTCAGAAAGGCACTGTACGGCAGACGCGGCGGCGGCTGTGCGCGGCGCTGTGGGGCTTCCCGAGGGCAGTCCGGTGCCCGGTGCCAGGGGGGGCGCCAGTGCTCTTGTTCCTCGACGTAGCTGGGGAGGTGGGGTCATCATGCGCATATGGAGGGGAAACGAGGGGAGGGCCCCGCACTCACTCATGGGCGGAAGTAATGCTAAGGAATGGACGGGCGAAGGTGCGGCGTGGTGGTGGTGGTGGTGGTGGCGGCTGACCACCGTAGATTGAGTGCGAGAGTGCGAGTGCGAGTGCGAGAGTGCAAGTGCGAGTGCGAGAGGGCGAGTGCGAGAGGGCGAGTGCGAGAGGGCGAGTGCGAGTGCGAGAGGCCGAGTGCGAGTGCGAGAGGGCGAGTGCGAGTGCGAGAGGGCGAGTGCGAGAGGGCGAGTGTACGAGAGTGCGAGTGCGAGTGCGAGAGTACGAGCGCGAGAGTGCGAGGGTGCGAGTGCGAGTGCGAGTGCGAGAGAGCGAGTGCGAATGCGAGAGGCCGAGTGCGAGAGTGCGAGTGCGAGTGCAAGTACGAGAGTGCGAGTGCGAGTGCGAGAGGGCGAGTGCGAGTGCGAGAGGGCGAGTGCAAGTACGAGCGTGCGAGTGCAAGTACGAGAGTGCGAGTGCGAGTGCGCGAGTGCGAGAGCGAGTGCGAGAGTGCGAGAGTAAGTGCGAGAGTGCGAGAGCGAGTGCGAGAGCGAGTGCGAGAGTGAATGCGAGAGTGCGAGTGCGAGAGTGTGAGTGCGAGTGCGAGAGTGTGAGAGTGCGAGAATGCGAGAGTGCGAGTGCGAGTGCGAGAGTGCGAGAGTGCGAGAGTGCGAGAGTGCGAGTGCAAGTACGAGAGTGCGAGTGCGAGTGCGCGAGTGCGAGAGTACGAGTGCGAGTGCGAGCACAAGGGAGTGAAGGGAGCGGGAGGATGGGAAGACGCGGGCGACATGATGCCCCGACCCGTCCCTATTCCAGTGGACGACACCACCGCCGGATGCGAGGTATTGTGGTGATGGTCAAAGCTGACCCGATGCCCGGTGGGAATGTCGTACAGAGAGGATGCCATACAGAGAAACACAGCCCCGTTGGTTGTCATGGCAAACGAGCATGGGTTACGGGTATGCGAATGGGAAAATCCGAAATCCGAGACGGCCGAATGTTGTGAGGCCGCTGTAAAGTGAGTGTGATTTGATCGGACAGACGCGGTGAATTGCCGTACCACGGTACTGGTCATCAGGCTAGGCCCCTCTCGGTCCTCACTCCCCGCCCCGCCGCCGGCTCCCGTCCCGTCTTCAACCGGGGCGACACCGTCGACGTCGGCTGAAGAGCCGCCGCCGCCCCGGGCGTGCGCGACGAATGCCACCTCCGCCAACCTCCCGTTACGCGATCCGCTCGCACGGGGCGGTGGTGGAGGCAGCAGCACGGAAGACTGCCGTACACCTCCTCCCGGTGGTGCTGACGGTGGCGGCGGCGGCTTCCTTGGCGGCGGCGCAACTTCCTCCAGCATTAAGAAGCTGTCTTCGTCACTCAGATCTTCACTGTTGTCACTATTGGTATCGTTGCGGTCATTTCCAACACCGCCACGACCGCCGCCGCCGCCAGCGCCTGCAGCTTCCGGCCGCCCACTGGCGCGCGGGCCCGCGGAGAGCGGTGAGGGCCGACCTGGCGGTACGGTACCGGTGTGCGTGTGGGCATGGCGGAAGTACGGCAGCTGGGAACCTGACGTTGAGGGTCCTGAGGGCTGGCGCTCCTCGGACAGCTCCAGGACCTGTGCGGGTAGGGTAGGGTAGGGCAGGGTAGCAGCAGGAGCACAACAAAGCCGTGCTAGGAATGGAGAATGTCGCCAATATCACACGTCAGAATGCGTTGAAGGAGCTGCATGCGGTCCATAGCCCTTGATGTGCAAAACACATCAGGCCGCACATACATATACGCACATACACATTCGTATACACACATGCACACACAGATGGGACCTGCCCGCGCACCTTCATCGCATGCTGCGCGGGGGACGTCCACTGCGACGTCTCGGTGCACATGGCCGCATGTAGCGACATGCGGGTGGGCACTCCGTGGGGCGCGGGCGAGTGCAGCCCCGGCCCCGAAACCAGCCCGCCACCGCTGCGAGTGGCGCCCAGCAGGGGGCTCTGACACCGCGGCTGCTGCTGCAGCGCCAAGTGCAATGATGCCGCGGTCCCCAAGCTCCCAGCTCCACTGCCGCCGCCGGCGCCGGCACCGCCAGGCCCCGTCGTGACGGACCGGCGCATGTCGAAGCTCGGGCGCCCCTCCGCGGTGGTGCTGGTGGTGTTGGTGGTGGAGTTGCCGGTCGGGCTAAGTGGCAGTGAACGGGGCGGCGGGAGTTGGGCGCCGGCGGACAACAGCGCCCCGCTTCCTCCTGGCAGGGCGAACGGAGACGTCGGGGCTGCCGTACTATTGGCGCCGCCGCCAGCGGCGGCAGCGGAGGCCAAAAGGGACTGAGATGGAGATGATGACGGCGGCGGTGGCGGCAGCGCGCCGCTGCCTGTGATCCTCTGCTGGCTGTCCGCGTGCATGTTGGAGCTGCGCCGGTTGGCCAGGGCCAAGTTGAGGTTGAGGTTGAGGTTGCTGTCGGTGGTGCTGGCGCTGATACCGCCGTTGACCTCTATCGGCCCCCCCCCGGCGGCGGCACCGGCGGATATGGGCCCGAGGGACCCGCGGAGAATGGCGCGGGAGAGGGCTGTGCCGTTGTAGGAGCTGCTGGCGGTGAGATCCGTACGAAGTGGTGGAGGGCGGGTGGAGGCGGCCGGGGGAAGTAGGGCGGGGCCGTGGGTGTCCCTGCGCACATACATACACACAGACACACACAAGGGAGGCAGGTAAAATTGCCCCTGTGCCGCCATCCCCTCCTTCCCCCCCCATCTCCCATCTCTCGCAGCAAGCCATCATAGGTACCAGATGCATGTGAGGTCCGGCACCGGCCCCGGTGAGCCCCCATGGTCCGCCTTGATAGGTCGCTGATCTTTTGTACGGACGTACTACGGACGTACTACGGGCGGCGGCGGCGCTGAAGGATAGAACGTGGTGGCGGATGAGGAACTCTGGATTGGCATATGGCTGATGCTAACAGGGCGCCGGGGTTGCGGGTTATGGGGGGAAAGATGAACCACACGAGCGAGTGAACCTGCTGCCAAGGAGGGAAAGACTGCTGCGGCAGATGTACGGGAAGCATTGGGACCGACCAGTCGGCGGTTGTGAAGAAGCAGTCCTCGCGATGATGTAGTGGTGACGACAGCGGAGAACTACCTACCTAGCCGCCAAGATTATAATAAGAGCGGGTTATGGGGTCACTGACACTCGTCACTGCCAAGGAACTCACCACACATGCGACAGCAGGTCCAGCAGTGCCGACACCACCCCGGGGCGAGACAGGAACTCCCGCGCGCAGCTCGCACATTCCACAAGCCGGAGCAGCAGCCGACCAGCCGCGTTGCGCTGCCGCTGCTGCTCCTCCGCCGCCAGGGAACCCCTGGGGGACGCAGTGGCGGCGCCGGAATCCGACAGCGCCTGGTGAGGCGGCGCAGGCGACTCTACCGCCACCACGAGGGCCTGTAACAGTTGCTCGGCCAGTACGGCGCCCACGCGGCCATTCTGCGGGGAGACACACACACACCACACACACATGTGGCGAAATACGTGCACGCGGGCACAGAATGAGGGGGGGAGGTCGCGTGCAAGTCATAATTAAGATCGTTTCAGGAACCTTCTAAGACGGCCTTTTGCCGTCGTGACCCTCATAAATGACCCACGGATCGGGCCACAATCCCCTAAAGCCCCTACCCCGCCCACCAAAGAAGCACGAGCCAATGACGGCGCCAAAATGCCCCCAGTCCACTCAAAACGTCTCCCCAGCATCATCGGCGAAAAACAGTCTGATTGTTCGCCGCCCTAAACTACCCTCAAGGCTGTTTTACCCCCAACCCTGCTCCACTCCCCTTATCTCCCCCCTCCCTTTCCCTCACCCCTCCCTCTTCCCCCCCCTCCCTTCCCCTCACCCCTCCCTCTTCCCCCCCTTCCCTTCCCCTCACCCCTCCCCACCTGCCCTCCTCCCCACCTGCATCTGAGCCGCCACCTGCGCCTCCCCCCCCGCCTTGAGCAACTCGCCCAAGATCTCCATCGCCAAAGTCCGGCCGCGAGTCAGATAAGGCTCCGTACACAGCAGCTGCCTTAACTGCTGCTGTGCTGCTGCTGGCGGCTGCTGTCAGCTACCCCCCCGCCGCCGCCGCCGGTTCCGCTCTTATGATGGTGATGGTGGCGGTAGTGGTAGTGCTGGCTATGCAATGGCCAGGCGCGGGACCTCGCGGCCGTCGGTGCCAATCCGCGACCGGGCTGGGAGCAGAGGGTGTCTTCCCGGCGGGCTAGGCTGGCTGCCAGGCTGCCCCACCCGCATGCCAGGTCGCACAGCGCCAAGACGACGGGCGGGGAGGTGAGGGCGGAGCGGCCCTCCCCCGCGGAGCCCCCCGCCGCCACCACCAGCACCTCCAGGAGGGCCAGCTTGTCCCGGGGGTGATTGGGAAGGCCCGTCGAGGCGGCGGAGGGGGCGGAGGCGGTGGCGGAAAAACCGGAATAGAGGAGCGGCTGGCCCTCTTCCGATCTGCTCGAGGGAGGTGAAGAGGGAGAGGACGGCAAGGCATGAAGGTCGGGAGGAGCGCGTGCGAGACGGGGCGCTCGCCAATGGCCCCCTGGCTCAGCGGCACGGGGTTCCTCTGGGGGTCCCTTACTGCCCCTTAGAGAGGGGCGCGCACACAGCTTGGAAAGGTAAAGGTTGCAGGAGCAGAGGTGCGTCCAACGGTTTGCTTTCTTCGCCTACATCACCGCCTACATCACCGTGCGCTGAGAGGCCCCCTTCATTCCCCAACTTACCCCAACAGACCACTGTGTTGTACAACCCGCCTTTCCCCCGCCCAAATCACTCCCCTGCCCCCGCTTGCAGTCCCCAGCCCTTACTCTGTGATTCCTCCTCCTCCTCGCTCCGCCCCAGGGCCGCCCATGAGACTGGATGTGACGGCCTCCAGGAGGGCCCCCCAGCCCGCCGCCATGACGGCACTGCGCCGTACAACCTCCAGCTGCGCCAGCTGCACCAGCACCAGCGCCGCCACCGCGCGGCAGGCGGGTCGGGCCAGCAGCGCCTGAAGGTGCGTCACCAGGCACAGCAGTGGCGGCGCCATCTCCAACGCGGGGGTCACCGCCGCGGCGGGCAGCAGCTGGTCCGTCCCCTTCTGGGGATAGGACGGCGGCAGTAGCGGCGATACGTCGTCACCTGTATGTACATCGCCGCCTGCACCTTTGCCTGGCGCTGTAGCTGGTGCTGGTGCTCTGGCGGCGGTGGCTTCCTTCGCAGCGGCGGCGGCGGCTTGCTGCTCTTGAGGGCCACATGCTGCTACTGCCAGCCGCGGAGACGAGGGGGTGCGGGGAACGGAGTGCGCCGCCAGTGCCGGATGGAGGCTAGTGGTGATGGTGGTGGTGGTGGTGGTGGTGAAGGGCTGGTCAGCAGGTGCAGCCGCGCAAGGGGGGACTTCACCGCAGGCCCCGGTCTCGCAGTTGGAGGAGGACCTCCGCTGGGCGCCAATAGAACGGGGCGGCGTCTGGGGCCCGCCGCCGCCGCCGCCGCCGCCACCACTGCTCCGCCGGTGCCGCTGGCTGCTGCTGTTGCTGCCGGCATCTCCTCCCGCACGCGAGTATCCCTCGTCTGCCGGCGACGGCAACAACTCCCCGGGAAGGCTCGTCAGTACGGGAGGCTCCGCCACTGAGCCATCCGGCGGCAATGGAAACAGCATTACTCCTGCTGCCGTACACTTTCCTGCCGCCGTCGCTGACGCTGGTGGCATCACCGCCAAGCCATGCGACCCGGGCTTGGCGATAAGCCCCATGCCGATTACGTCACCGCCGGCTGACGGGACCGCCGCCGCCCCGCCACAGCCGTTATCGTCGCTGTCGGAGGTAAAGAAAACAGAGCGATGAGGCGGCGGCGGTGGCGGTGGCTTGCTTCCGGGCGCCTCCGCGGCGACAGCCTGGCTTGCCGGTCGGCTGGTCCTGGACACGGGCCTCGAAGTGGACCTTGAAACGGACCTGCTGCAAATCGGAACAACACACACCGCCGTGAAGGTTGTGGTACGCAGGGACTTAGGGCTTGTTGGGGCTACGTGACCGTTCGCTACGTCTCCATCACTTGCTGCATGCGTGGCCAGTCTGTTTCCATGTCGTCACTTCTATCTCAAAGTCAGGCTCTGCACGCGCCGCTGCGCCACACCCCCACATCGCAAGCTGGCGGCCTAGTGGTGACGGCCACACAGGACAAGAGCGGCACTACTGCGCTCATGTGCAGCAGCGCCTCGTGAGAGCCGTCAGACACACGGGGTCTCCAGACCGCCCGCAGCCCTCCCCTCGTCCTGCCACGGCCACCAGCAGTGAGAACCCCCCACTCCAAAACACACAGTGCACAACGTCAGGGAGCCCCAGCGGCAGTCAGTCCCCCCGGCCGCCTGCAGCATCTGTCTAGTCCTGCAGGGTATGCGCCTATCTCTGGTACCAGCAGCATCACTCGTCTGTGGTTCGCCTGTCCCCCTGCCTCTCCTCACCTGCCAACCCGTCCCTCCCCAGCCCCCTCTCCACGGGAGCTCGGCGGCCGGCTCTCCGACGACACCACGGGCACCACGCAGCTGGGCAGCTGGAGGGGGGACACGTCGGGGGGGGGGGCGCCGGGGGGGGGCAGGGGGGTGCCGGGAAGGAGCGGCCCAGTCCACAACGGCGGAGACGCGGCGGCGGCGGATGCGACACTGCCAGCTCCCGCCGCCGCCGCGGCCTTTGCTGCTGCGGACGACGTCGGTGGCCTGTTGTTGGCGGTGTTGGTCGCGATCACGGCGGACACTGCTGTAGGCACCAGAGGTCCAGTTCCTCGCTCAATCTCGGAGACCTGTAGTTCGAAGGAACGTCGGCTCCCCAGGGCGGGCGTCCGGTGGTGGTGTACAGGGGAGCTGTCGCCGCCGCCGCCGTCACCGAGCCGGCTGTGTAGCTCAGACGCCGCAAGCAGGACTGACTGCCGGTGCTGACGCTTCGAAGGCCGCGCCGCCGGGTCGTACGACAGCGCCCGACTCTTGTCACCGTGCATGACGAAGAGAGAGCCGCCCCCGCCGCCGCCACCCTGGACGCCAGACGTGCCGTACATCACCGCCTCGGGGTTATGGCCCAGGCCCACCAGCAGGCTTCGAGCTATGGCCTCATCCGCCCCGGGAGCTGTGAGTGGAGAGGTGGTCAGGCGCCAGGCTGTCAGAGTTATCCGCAGCCGCGAGTCACTGGACGTCACCGCCGGCTGCGGCAACACGGCCGACAGCGCCGTCAGCAACTCCGGCATGCCGGCCACGCACCGCTGCAGCTCGCCGTTGCCCGTCATGAGCGCACAGAGCGCCGTCACAGCCAGGTCGTACGCTGCAGCGGCGCCGGCAGCTGGCAGGGCCTTACTCGCGGACTGAACCTCGAGTGCAACCACCTCAACGGCCCCGACCGATGCGAGGCCCAGTTGCATCACCGGCCGCGGCGCGGAGAGCCGTGAGTCGGCGGAGAGAGCCGCCACGAGACGGAGCGCTGCCGCCGCTCTCCACGGCTGCTGGTAGAACTGCGGCTGCTGATACTGGTGGTGGTAAGGAGCAGGAGGCGGCTGGCGTGATACGCATGTTGGTTCTTTCCCCCCCTCCCCATGCTTTTCCTTCTCCGTACGGAGGCCGGCGGGACTGTCAGGCTGATGCTGGTCGGATCCAGGATCCAGCCGTACCTGCTGCTCAGCCGCGATGCAGCGAACCAGCAGCGCCTCCACGCCCTGCGCCGCCAGCCCCGGGTGGCATTGCGGGTCCAACGCGAGGTTCAACAGCAGCTCCAGAAGCGTGCTGTGGATGTCCGGCAACGGAATGCGATCAGCCGCCGCAAGCTCCGCTTCAGCCGCTGTCGGCACCGCCGCCGCCGCACCGCCCTCCCCGAGCAGTGGCTGCTCCTGCTGCGCCCCAACAATAGCCGCAGCCGCAGCCGCGCCTCCCCCCCGCACATGGCCGTCCCAAGACTGATGTTGCTCCAGTAGGCCTAGCAGGTGCCGCAGAAGCGCCCCGAGCGCAGGAGTCGTCAGCACCGCCCGCACCCGGGGAAGGGAGGACAGGTTCAGCAGCACCCCCAGGCACAGTGAGAAGTGCAGCAGCCGGCTGCGGCCCGCGGAGGTCGCCGCGGAGGGAGGTCGCCTCGTGGGGCCGGAAGAGCCGCGTGCTGAGGACGGCGGCGGCGGTGGCCACATCATGATGGCCTCCACCACGGCCGACAAGGCCCCCGCCCGGAACAGCGCCTCCCGGACCAGCAGCGGGCCGCGGGCGAAGTGAACCACGACGCTCCGCGCCGCTGCGTGGGCTTCCGCCTCCACCCTCATGCCGGACCCCAGAAAGCCTACGCCCACATCTGCGCCGCCACCCTCAACACCGCCACTACCACACCAGTCGCTGCTGCCGTCGCCGCCGTCCAGAAGCTGCATGAGCGCCACCGCGTGCCGCGCGCACCCATCCACTACCGCGGCGCGAACCACGGGCCACTGCCAGGGCCAACCCGTCACGTCGGCCGTCAGCGCCGCTAGCAGCTGGAGTGTGAGGCACACCAGCTCCGGTGCCCCGGCAGTTACCGAGCCCACGGACACGTTGAGCGCCTCGCAGCATGCCTCTAGTGCGCCGGCAGACACCAGCCTATCACATGCTGGCCCCCGGCCTGGGATGGGGTTTGGCTGCTGGAGGCGGGCACTGGCTCCGGTTCCGCCTCCGGCTCCCCGGATGGGGGCGTTTGTATCTGGCGAGCCATCCCCGGGGAAAGAGGGGGAAGTCGCCAGGTGGAGCAGCAGTCGGGCAGCCGCGAGCCGGCAACTGATAGGGGGAGCTGCTGCGGGCGAACCATGGGGGGGAGCGTACAATGGCGGCAGGCGGCAGTACTCCTGACGGAAACATCGCCGCCGTGGGATAGGTCTGTAGCCGCACGTGCAGGCCGGTGCTGCTCAGCGTGCCGTCCGCGTCTGCCGCTGCTGCCGCTGCAGCGACGGCAGCCGCGCCTGCCGTGGCAGCGGCGCCGCTGCCGCCCAGGAGTAGCACCGCTGTGGGGATGATGACGGGCCCCGCCACGTCCTTGGGCAACTTTAGCTGCGCGTTTGTGAGCAGCGCCAGCAGCACGATTGCTGCCCGCTCGCCGGTGGTGTAGTCACCTGCTGCAGCTGCATTGGCGAAAACCCGAGCGACTAGGGCTACGGGCTGTATGGCCGCCAGTGCTGCTCGCCCCTGAGTGGCCAGAGCCGCAGAGTGAAGCCTGGCCAGGGCGGCATGTGTGGCTGCTGGCGATTTGAAGGTGAGGAGGAGAACTGCCTTTTGCAGGAAGCTAGGGTCGAACCTGTTAGCAGCCTCGCTCGCTGCTGCAGAGTTTGTAGGCTCCGCCGGGAACGAGCTCCCAGTTGTTGTCGCCAATCTCAGAACTTGACGCTCTGGAGGCACTGCGGATCTAGGGCGCTGAGCATCGGCGGTCGAATGTAACACCCGTTGCCCATATTGGCAAGTATTTTGTGGCTGCGATTGTGGAATTAATGCTGCAGAGAAAGCATGGTCAGAGGTTGCTGGGAGCTGCAGAAAGAAAGCAAGGGTGGGAGCCCCAGCGGGCATGGGCGGCACGCTGGATAGATGCCAACCACTAACTGTCGACTGCCCTGAAGTTGCGCAAGCTCCATAATCATCCTTTATCTGAGAAGACGGTATAAGGTTTGTGATGGTCGTCGGCTCCTGGCCTGAGCTGAGCTTATGAGCACCCGATGGTTCAGAGGTTCCTGACCGCCGGCCTTCTTCCCTTGGGGGAGGGTGTTTTGGCGGTAGAATGAAGCCTTCTAATGCAACAAGCCCGTCCAGGAGCCTACGCTCAGACCAAAGCCATACCATGCACACTTAGATGCTGGTAGAAGAGGTAGATACTATGACGTTATACGATCCTCATGACTTGGGTTCCCACCTTTTATCATCCATTATATCTAGCTCCTGCGGTAGCCATGTATCCCATCTGCCTGTAGGAGCAGTTTACATAGCAGCTTATTTCAAACAGGTGAGTACAATCTCTGCCCCTTCAATATTCGTTATTCTATTGTTAAAAGAGCTAGAACATTTTGCATGGAAAATCAAAACAGAGAAAATCAAATGTAGTCCTTTAACACCACATTATCATTTAATTTGTTGTGTGCCGAAAGCCATAATGATACTAGCAAGTGTCTTTCGGTTTACGCACCAGTGTTGTCGAAAGGGGTCAACAAACTTAACCAACGTACTGGTACAGCAAACACACGTACGGCGGTCTTGCACGTGCAGCTGGGCAAGGGAGTTATCTATGCGCAAACAATTGTTTTCCTTTTGCAGTGGGCACGTATACTTATTCCTCCTGACTGTGCTTAAGCGACTCTAAACGCACAGCCTTCTTAAGCACGCGCCGCAGCACGTTTTCCCGGAGTTGAACCTGCTCAAGCCGACTGCTGGAGTTACTGCTTTTCTTGCCAACAACTATTTAAATGCAGTCATTGGCAAAGCGTCCGGCACGCTGCTCAGGGAAAGCGTGTGTCGGAGCTGCAAATGGCCGCCGTGTGCTAGTCTTACGTGCCCAGGCAGCTTCTTCACCGTAAGTCCAGAAGACAGCCCGTGCGTCGGTGCTGCCAAACAATTAAATATATCTAGAGGCGATTTTACAGCTTATCTAATGGGAGCTGTCAATGGCTTTCGGGTCGGTCCTTAGTCACGCCTAAGAAACACGTGGACAGAGCTCTCATCGTGCCCCCCTTACCATACGCCAACCTGCAGTAAACGATTCAATTAAATTGCGCCCTCATTCTTGACCTTCTCCCGCACTGACGCGTCCAATCCGCTCCTACAACTTGCTGCCTGTAGGGCAGTGGAGTCAATCAGCGGCGTGCGGCCGGAGGTCGTTGAGGCCATTGCCAAGGTAGGCTTCATCCTCATGCTTTCATTTGGTTGCCAAACTAAACATTTATACTCCGACATCCCTCTGATGCCCATGTGTCCCAGGCTCAGAACAACTGCCTTACTGCTACAGACCTTCCTCTGCCCAACCGTCGTCAGGTGCGACACTGACGGGTGAAAGTGGTCAGGGCTGGGGGGGAGAGAGATGGGGGCAGATCTCTGGGCTGCCGGGGGCCTCTGCCGGGGCGTCCCCGGGGACCATCTCCCCCCCTTGGGGCCCACGTGGGGCACTGGCCTCGCTTGAGAGCCAAGGCGGTGCCTCTAGGCCTCTAGGCTCTGGAAGCCCAGTTGGAAATCCCCCGAGGTAGGGGGATCGAGTCCTCACGGCCTCCCGAGCTCCTCCGCAGTGGGACCTGTGGCGGGGAAGACGATGAAGGGGGGGGCTTGCGCACGGGGAAAGGGGGGTAAGACGAACCACTGGTGAATGGAGCAGGTAACAACGGGGCGGAGGTGTTAGGGTTTTAGGGTTTTAGCAGCAGGGGCCTTTCCACCCCATGTGTACAGACCGTATCTTCCTTTGCCTGCCGCTTCCTCCTCTTGTTGCCAGCTGCCGGGGCAACCCCTGAGGCACCCTGGGCTGCTGTCGGCGGCCCTTTCCCCCCCCCCCTGGCCCCCTCTTCCTCTCCCCTTTCATCGCCTCAGGGTAAGGTTCGCGACACGTATGACCTGGGTGACCGGGTGGTCATTGTGACCACGGACCGCCAGTCGGCGTTCGACAGGCTGCTGGCGTCCGTGCCGTTTAAGGGCCAGGTGAGCGGTATGGGGACCCGGGGGCGGGGCCACACAGGGCGGGGTGTGGGAGGGGGAGGGGGAAAGACGAACCACACGCGATTGAAGCTGCTGCCAGGGCAAGATAGTAGCAACCGAAAGAACTGACCGAAAGGCGTCCGTGGCGACTGTGACGACTGTAACCTCGGGATGACGACTGTAACCTCGGGATGAAGAATTGACGTAGATGTTGGAAGTCCTACCTACCTAAGCCGCCAGAAATATTATAGCCAGACCGTAAACTAGTAGGTGTAGAAGAAGTAGTAAAGGCGGCGAGAAAAAAATGCTGACGTAAAAGTGGCGTAAAGTTGCTGGCTGGGAGAGAAAGCTGCATTGCTGATACTGAAAGGCTGCCGGTATGCAAGTGTTCCTCCCAACCCCCCAAAAAAACTAGAACGCGCGACTGACCCGACCGACCCAAACTAAACTATTCCGGCTAGCCTACCGACGCCAACGCGAAATACCAAAGAAGCTCGAACCACCTTTTGGACTCACCTGGCCAGGCCGCCGAAGTAGTGGCAAAAGACACATGCAAAAACAAAAGGGTAACAAAGAGGTGAGGCGGGTGCGATAAAGGACAGGGGGACATGCAAATGCTGCTGAGGAATACTAGTAGCTGGCTGGCTGATTTGAAATTTGAGGGGGAGGGGGAGGGGGAATTGGATTGCAAGGAACAAGTGATGGACTGTCGACGTCGGGAGGGGCGGGGGAACGACAGTCCGGGGGCGTCTTTAGGCGTAATATCGGACGGTGTTGGTGTGGGGGAAGGAAGTTAGAGCACGAGTGGCGGAGGGAACCCGGCAGAGGGCGGAGGGTGGGAGGATAGCCGTGAGACAGGCAAGGAAACAGTGGCCCGGACGTGAACTGAATGCAAATATCGCGGTTGCTTGGAAGGGAGGGGGCCGATGCTACGGCTGATGCTGATGCTGCTCGCGGCCCATTCACTGACTAGAAACCCACCTCCTCACGGTCTACCTGAGGACCCCGGGTGGGCGGCCGGGCCTTAGCGCTACTCCCCCCCCAATAACGTTGTCTGATCACCCCCCACATAGGCCCCTGGTCTGGTTGACTCCTCATGAAACCCCCTCCACCCTAGGCCCCTGCACCCTAGACCCCTCCACACCCCCCACTCCCCCACTCCACAGGTTCTCAACCAGACCGCCGCCTGGTGGTTCTCCGCCACCTCCCACATCGTCCCCTCCGCCCTGCTCACCCTGCCCGACCCCAACGTGGCGGTCATGAAGAAGTGCCGGGTCTTCCCAGTGGAGTTCGTTTGCCGTGGCTTCATGACGGGTGGGTGGTGTGTGGCTAGGGGGGTGGGTGGTGTGTGGCTAAGGGGGCTGGGGAGGGGGGTTGCTAGGGGGGTGGTGGGGGGGGGGGTTAGGGCAGCTGGAATCGACATGTGCATTCCACTTCTGGGCACGTCGGTACTTGGTACATCGGCATTTGTACCAATATTGCTCCTAGGCGGCCCCTGACGGGGGGAGACGTCCGGAGGCCCCCGGCGGTGGTTTCTCTTTTTGCGTTTCCAACCCAAACCGTTTCCTAAACAGGCTCTACTGACACCAGTCTGTGGACCCACTACAAGGCGGGCGCCCGCCAGTACTGCGGCAACAGCTTCCCCGATGGCATGAGGAAGAACGACCGGCTGGTCGCCAACGTCATCACCCCCACCACCAAGGCCGAGGATCACGATGTGCCCATCAGTCCGAAGGAGATTGTGGAGCAGGGGCTCATGACGCAGGAGGAGTGGGACACCGTGGGTATTGGGGGGGGAAAGAGGACGGGCGGGGACTTAGGTGTGTGTATGTATGTGCATGCGTGTGTGCGTGGTGGGAAGTTAGGAGATAAAAAAAGGCAAGGAGGATGAAGGTGCAGGGGGTGGTGAATGGGTGCTGGTCATATCCGTGTTTCTTCATGTTTGCCGTACGTTGGTGTCGTTGCCCCCGCGCGCGATCTCTTTCACCTCCTTTTCCCCCTTGGTGAGCCCCCTAAACCCCCCCCCTCTTAACCCCCCTTAACCCAACAGGTGAGTGCTGCTGCTCTCCGCATCTTCCAGTTCGGCCAGGAGGAGGCGGCTCGGAGGGGGCTGCTGCTGGTGGATACCAAATACGAGTTTGGAAAAGTGAGGACGGGATGGATAGAGGGGATATGCGCGGGGAGCTGGTCGGAATGCATGCATGTATGTATGTGTGTAGTAAAGGACCGTACTAGACTCGCGATTCCTTACCACATTAGCGACTGCTGCTACTGCTGCTACTGCTGCTGCTGCTGCTGCTGCTGCTGCAGACATGTCGTCAACTCTGACCCTTGTTGACGTGTTTTCATTACTCCGCCGCCTCACCCCCTTGCTCCCTCTTTCCCCCCTCCGCGCATCAGGACGCGGACGGCACCATCCGCATCATTGACGAGGTGCACACCCCGGACTCCTCCCGCTACTGGCTGGCGGACACGTATGCGGCCCGACATGCGGCGGGGCTGGAGCCGGAGAACATCGATAAGGAGTTCCTGCGCCTGTGGTTCCGACAGAGGTGAGGAGGGCGCATGGAGAGGGGACAACGAGCTTGCAAGCCCAAGCAGCCGTGTATGTGAAGTCGGCGGGGAGGGGGTGGAAAGGCGGATTAGCTGGGGGCTTGAGGGTCGGCAGGCCGGGAGGTCATTGACCGCTGTGACGACTGCTGTAACTGTCACTGCAAATATGGGGGTGAGGTTGCCGTGAGGGAGTCACCTAACATATTGGGGTGGGAGGGAGGGTTATGCACGGGGGGCAGCAGGGTTTGAGACCCTGCATTTCCGTACCACGATCTCCTGTACGGTATCCTAGCGGTATCCTGACTGAGTCTGGCTTTTTCCACAGGTGTGATCCGTACAAGGATGCCGTACTTCCCGAGGCGCCTGCCGAGCTTGTGTGCGAGCTGAGCAAGCGTTACGTGTACCTGTACGAACGGATTACGGGGCAGCCCTTCCAGGTGCCTGATTTGGCAACCCCCGTCAACGAGCGCATCGTTGCCAACTTGCGCAAGGCGGGGTTGTGCTGAGCCAGGACTACCGCCAGTTCGGCTACGGAGAACGTGCTGACAGGCTTGGCACAGCGGGGGGGGCTGAGCCGGGGAGGGGAATTGAGGGGGAGGGGGTTGTTGGCTTATTGGGGCCCCAGGCGGTGGCGGTGGCGGCGTGATCAGTGTGAAGCTTCCTAGTTTATGTGGCCGTGTGTGGGCTGCGGTCGTGGGCGCGAGGTTCAGCATTAGCTTGGATTTGAAGTTTTAGTTTTAGGGCCGTGATAAGGACGTGGCGAGGGTAGGGGCCAGGGCACTCGCGAACTCTCTGTGCAAGGAAATAAAGGAAGAGGGACGCGCTTCAGCAGCGGGGGGGGGGCCTCATAAGACAAGTCACCTTGAAAGAGGGGCTTTGGAAATTGCTCGTTCACCAAAGCGCAACGTTACCGCCGTTTTCCCGTGCGTTCACTACGTTATAAGTACTGTACGGCGTGTCCAAATAACTGTACAACATGTCCAAAGTACTGTACGGCATGCAGCTGTCGGCATGTAACGTGTAGGGTGGCTTGTCAGCTGTAGTTTGGTTAAAGTACTGAGATATTTAGGTTGTAGTCCGCGAACGTCATGTCATGCGTTAAGATTGCAACATGGCGCGACCTGGTGGTTTTGTTTAGTGTTGCTAAAGAGCTGCGCTGTGGGGTACTGACTTCCACACATCGTGTGGTAGGCGCCTTGACATCCGCAAAGACGTTTTGTGTCCTAGTAATGTTTTTTAATAATCTGCATACGGTTAAGGTACAGCGTAACCCTGGCACCCAAATACCACAAAACACACAAACGGTTTTGGAACACCGAAATCCGTACAACCCGTGGTCTGAGGCGCCTACACAAATTTAGCTATGCCACCAGACTCCAACCCTAAAAACCCTAATTTAGCTATGCCACCAGACTCCAAACCCTAAAACCCTAAGTCCCTTCAGAGGTTGTAAACAGGAGTTCGTATTCCTGTGGAACCCTTTCCCACGTCCTCCCTCCCTCAGCTGCACCGCCTCCGGCCGCTCCTGCAACGGATCCTTCACCACCACCTGAGACCCCAGGGGGGGGGGATGAACCAAAGGGTTTCCGAAGGGGGATAACCCTAGGTTTCCCTTCGGGGGAGGGACGTTCCTTGGTCCTACAGCGGCCGCCAGCTGGTGAAACCAGGTATCAGTATAATCGGCATGTGTAACCAGAATATGAGTTGATGAGAGGAGAGAGGAGAGAACCCCCTTCACATATCCCGGTAGCAAAGCCGTCCCTACCCGCAAGGTAGGTACTAACAGCGGTGTTGCCCGACATACCTATTAGCTCCAAAAGCCGCTGGTGAAAGGCAGCTCGCTTTCCGGGCTTGTGCGATATAACAACAACCACACTAACAACGCCAAACTATCATCATAACCATGAAGCCTTCGTTGGACATGAACCTTAGGCATCCTTGCTGCTCATACTATCACTGCTAAGGAAGATGGTGTTACCGTGTTTGCTGCACACATTTGCTAGCAACATAGGTTAGCATCACAACAAATACAGGGCCGTGCGGCCATACACACACAGCAGCCAACCTGAAGCGCGGGATTACCCGCTCCTGACCCACAATCCGCCCACCTGCAGACCCAACTGCTAACTTAACTCAGCCACGTCCCCTCTCCCTCATGTCTCCTTCACTTCCCCTTCTCCCCTCCGTAGCGGGCAGCCCCGCAGCCCTAGGCGCCCTGCACCCAATACACCACCCCTATCCACAGGGACACACGTCTGGACTGGGCGGGCGGGGCGGGGGCGAAGTCCACCAGAGCAGCTAATGCCTCGCCACCAACCCCACTCCGCGGGGCCACCAGGTCGGAGGGCCCGTGTGCGGCCCGAGTGCAGCTGCATATGATGTCAGAGGTGGGTAGGTGGGTGGCGGCCAACAGGGGACTGCCGCATCAGTGTGTGCATCAGCACCTCCCAGGAGGCAATACCCTCTCCGGGGCGCCCACGCGGTACCGGCTGGTCGGTACCGGCAGCTGCTCCCTTGCGGAGGTGGGCGGCCGCAACAGCCAAACTGCTCATGGCCGCACCCTTAAAGCGACCCGAACTCGCCGCGCTTCAGTGCGCTGTAGTCGTTGACCTCCCGTGCAGGGCCCCCGCCGCCCACCTCCGCCAGCGATAGACCCCCCATCATGTCCCGCACACTCACAACCTGCACCCGATATACATACATACATACCCAGGGGTTGACGGGGATGAAGTCGCCGCGAGCGGTTTGTGCATAGATGGATGGATGGATGGATGCCCCATCGATAGAGCCGGGTTAATCATTGACGTAAAAGGAAATGCACAAAGTGTGTGCCGATGTGTGAGGGCTGGCAGTGCGTGTTTTCCCGGCCGGAGATGGCAAATGGGCATGTTGCCAAAAGTGCCTTCCGAGGGTGCAGCACACAGGTGGTTCCTCCGCGGTGAGGGGGAGCTGCTGGCACCTGTGCGTGAGGGGGGCCCTTCCAGGCACGGTCGCGGCCGCTGCAGGTGGGACAGTAGGAAAGTCGCTGGCCTGTAGAATCCAATTGTACCTCGACTACTGCGGCATGTGACCAAGAGGGGCTAAACATGAAGCTACCTTGAAGAACTATAGACTGGAAGCCAGCCGTTGCGCCCCTCCAACAGACCCCCGCACCCCCCCCACAGAAATGGGTTGGAGACGTCACAGACCCCCCACCACCTCGCTCCCGTCTCCTGCTACGGACCTCCTTCACTTGCACCAGCTGCCGGTGGTCCGACCAGGGGTGATCGCAGTTGCACACCCAGGGACTATCGAAGCCGCGACAGCTGCACCCCGACTTGGCGCAAGTGTGGCTGGCCGCGTCGTGCTCCACATGCTTGTGCTTGCACCTATGTGGGTTTCGAATTTGGATTTAAACAACTTAAATTTCAAAGAGTGGGGAAAGCCATAGCCAGGCATGCACCACGGGGGAAACCCGGGGGGGGAGCATCAAACCAGGTTCGAGGGGAGGGGCGGGAGCCGTACGAATGGGGTGCAGCCGAACACCGTCATGGGGAGGATGGTGGTGTAGGGGGCGTACGGTAGGCCCCCGGGCCACGAGGGCGGTGCATGTTGGTAATGTGGGACATGCGATTTATAACACTATCAAAGCCAAGGCCACCATAAACGTCCTTCCATCTTATAGAGCTACGAAGAAGCTATTACAGCCGGAGGCTATGGGAACAGCAGCAGCAGGAGCAGCAGCTAGTGGTCCCTTGAGCTGTGTCAGGCGGGTCACCGGATGGCCCCACATGTAGCGTGTGGGCCCCAGCCCCCCCAGCAACCCGGTAGCAACCCCGGTAGCCCCACCTCACCTGCACCTCAGCACCCAAGCTCCTTCAGCTACAATGAAAAAGAAGCTCCGGCAGCTGCACTTGGCGACTTTGCACCTGAGGGGCCGCAGGGGACATGCAACAACACAGCGTGTGAACGGTCTGAGGGGTTTAGGAAATGAGGTGGTGGGGCGCGGCAGCGAGCGGGGCAATAGCGAGAATGAGGGGGGGATGTTACCCGGGAGGAGGTCGGCTACTGCTATTGCTGTTACTGCTGCTATTGCTGCTACTGCTATTGCTGCTACCGCTGT
This sequence comes from Volvox carteri f. nagariensis, assembly GCF_000143455.1. NCBI lineage: Eukaryota > Viridiplantae > Chlorophyta > Chlorophyceae > Chlamydomonadales > Volvocaceae > Volvox > Volvox carteri. Next base: position 33,622 of record NW_003307651.1, on the reverse strand, counting down.
TGCTGTTACTGTGAACAAGGCAGCCTGGGAATGCTGGAAGGTTGGCCCCTGTATTCGGAATGACCTTCAACACCAAGTGGGCGTGGGGACCCGTCGAAAGCTTCCACACCACCACACCGCTGCGAGTAAGGGGCGCCGAGGGTCGAGCGGCACCACCTCCCATTAGCTGGAAATCCTCCTCCATTCGTCGGGGGCTGCAACCCGGGGTTGATGAAAAGGAGTCGCCCACTGAGGGTAGCTAGGGGCCTTCATCTGCATCTGCTCTCATCTGCCGCGAACACAAAGTCTGTGCTTTCGCTCGACCGCATGCCAAAACCCCACCTGCTACCCCCACCCCAGGGCCCATAACCACCCCCTGAACGACCGCAGTGATATCTCATCACTGAGACGTCTTTCCCGTCCGACCCCTCCGGGGACGGGGTCGCCCAGACGTTCGCCAGGTCGCGGGTCCATCCACCACACACGGCCCCAGGGGCACCAGTTCAGAGCGCACCCTTCCTCAGGCGCTGAAACACCTCGCTGTAACGCTTACATGCCGTCATGTGTGCCGTCAAATGAACACCGAGGTCATCACCACATGAGGTGTTTAGGATGGGCAGCGGTCTATCAGTCAGCGATGTGGCCGCTGTGTCGTACACATGCTTCTTCCACTAGGTTTGGAGCTAGCTGGCTTGTGTTCAGACGCCACCAGATTTGGACGAGGAATGAGCAGCAGAGGACACTCGCACAGTCCCCGTGAAGGCTGTGCACTGTGCTGCGCTGCGTAGGTTTGGTGCTACAGGCGCCGCACCTGGAGGCGGCTTGGGAGCTGGCGGGGTCGTGTTCTCTGAGCCGGTGGCCGCACAGACACCGCGACTCGCTGCGCACTGGCACGCACTCCCGCTGGCAGGTGCCGCACACCCAGGCGAATGCCTCCACCTGGCGGGTGGGTAGCGGCGGGGAGGGGCCCGGGGGAGCTGCGGAGGGGGGGGCCGTCTCCGCCGCGACCGAGGGCCCCGGTGCGGGTTCTGCCGCCTCCGGGAGGTTTGGTACTGGCGGGTTGGAACGGGAGGGTTGCATAGCGGGTCGGTTTGTGGATTTACTTGTGCGGCCGCCGTAATGCTCAACCCAGTTGCTGGTGCAGGTTTGGGGACCAGGAGAGTACACGGGATAAAATGAATGTAGCCTTGGGCCAGGGGGCCAAGCCAGCCAAGCAGACATGCACCATGAGGATATGGCTCCATTGTGGAGGATTTTTGAGATGGCAGCAGCGGGATGAATTCATGCATGCACATGCTTGCTCCTCAGCTGGCACGTAAAAGGGTTGTTTAGGGGGAAGGGTGAGGAGGCAGGAACGATATGCGCGTCGCCTCGTTACCTGAGGGGAGGGATGTTAGAGAAACACTGCGATCTATACCCTAAGATTTCCTAGTAACCCACCTGAGGACTTTGATTCATCTGAAGCTATGAGCCCCGTCCTAGTCCCGGGAGATGCACCGGTCTCGGGAGTTGAAGTTGACGCAGCTTGCTGTCTCCTTGCCTTTAAACTTGCGAGAGCATTTGCTTTTGACGTGCTCATGGCTAATGCTAGCTTAGACAGCGACGGGGCTTTTAGTTACGGTCAGCTGCTCAATTTTAAGAACCGGCAAATAAGGAAATACAAAGCTTAAGGATTGCAGCCTTATCATACAACTCCAAATTGAGTTATTCATCACGAACCAAGTAGATCAACGCACATGCTGCCTGTGACACTTTGAAATGTATACTGTGTCGACTACGCTTTTACAATAGCTGTGTTTCCAATCAGCCAAACTTGTCCACATAAGACGTAGGTGTATGGTAGTCGCATGACATCTGTTGCTTTGCCCACATGTCGAAAAGCAGACGCTTACGTAGAGTGCCGTACTGTCGTGCGCTTCGAAGGCATCGTGGCTAGCACTGTTCAGCTCACACCGCACCCATGCCAACGCCAGTGCCCAGACAGATGACATATAACACAATCTGTTCACATACATATCTCTGCATGCATATTTACCCTCGCCTGAATCGCTGTGTGCCTGGCCGCCGCGAGCACTGCCTGATCGTTTGCCTAGGATACCCTATCCTCACTCTTTCTTTCCTGATTAGCTGATACAGTTTGTGCATTGCCTGCACAGCACATGACCTATCAAGTTGAACTCCGTGCTCGGTGCATGACCCTCTTTCTTGTTGTGAAGCACTTAGGTTGGTTGCCGCTAGATTGTTGCCTGAACTTCGAGTGACCTAATTAGCACTACTTGCTTCTCGGTTCCCTTTATAACATTGTATCCTAATCTCACTCGTTCCTTACTAAATTACCTGAAACCGGGTTTCAGAGGACCATCATTACAGAGAGCTTCGACTGGACGGCGCCAGTAATCCCTGCTACCCAGTTGCCCCACTAGCTGGGACTTGAAATGCCTGGGCTAGACCCTCCAGCGGTAGGCAAAACTCTGCAAAACGTCGGCTCCGGGCTTGTGAATGCTCGTGTAGCCCACAATATTAAGGGACATGCCTGAAACAGGTCGTGAAGTCGTTCGAGATGTACACGATACCACCACACCTGGCACCATACTGTACCTGGAAAAATTTGGCACTAAGGGCTGCATAACGTTTAACCCTGCATTCCCCCTTCTAGAAACTATAAAGAGAATAACTTTAATACTCCAGTCAGATGCATTACCTCATGATGACGCTTTGCCAACATACCTTTGGACGACGGATGAGCATGTGGGGCCTTATCATGCTGAACCGCCTACGCTTACGCTCTAACATACTTAACGAGCGCTACAATCATGTCCTGTGGATTACTGCTCCAAAGATTCCTAGCGTGGCCCTTATTGTTGATCGTTTCGACGCGCTGTCACTTATGAGAAGACCAAACGCCGTCGGCGACGGCAGACAAGATGATTGGGGAACTTAGCAACTTTTGAGAAGGTCTTGATGCTAAATTTATTGTCCTGGATTGCGTCAGACGCGCCAGCTCCTCGTTTGTTCCGAGACTGGGATGGTTTCAACGGACCTATAGTACGCCAAAGAGATGTCTTATTGAAGTCAGCATATCGCGAAATGTTGCGTTATGATGATATGCGATTGGATTGGCTTTAGAGACAACCGTACCTTGCGGGAGCGGAATGTTAAATACAGTTTGGTCAGGCCAAGCAGCAGAGCAGGGCGCTAATACGACGTGGCGGAGGTCACAGGGTCACTATCGCATCAGCGGCGGCCACTGGATCTCGTCGTGTCCGTTTGGCGTTAACCACCATCAATGGAGCCGTCGCAAGTGCCTTGCCCCTCTTCAACGATATTCGTCCCCGCGCCTTGCTGCTCGGAGATGTGTCTCATTTAAAATATCTGCGGCAGCAGATGGTGCGAGGGCAAATGTCGCAGACTTTTCGGGCAGCAGCGGGCAGCAGCGGCACCAGCAGCAGTGGAGCGGCAGCTGGTCCTCAACTGACAGCAATTACAAGGGGGCTTATGGGGAGGAGGCGTCGGAGGAGACTTCCAGAGACAGGAGCCAAGCTGGCCAGCCTAACGGCAGTGAGTTGCGTAGCCGTGCCGGAAAGCTGCTGGCGCTGGGAAGCGCAGTGGGGCTAGAGCTGCTCCTGACAGGTGCGCCGGAAATGGCGGGTACTCTGAGTGTGAGGGAGGGCTGGGGGAGATGACCTTTCAGAAGCAGTCTGCAGCCCCAAGTAGAAGCAAGGAAGTAAGGGAGCAAGCAAGGGTGCACGTGAGGGTACGTGAGGAAGGAAAGGGAAACCGGGAATGCATAACGCCGCTTAGTGAGCGTCGGAAAGCTGAGCGTTGGAAAGCTGAGCGGTGGTAAGCCGAACGGTGCCGAGCGGCGCGTGCTGTCCCCCCCTCCACCCCCCCCTCCCCCTCCCCCTCCCCCTCCCCCTCCCACACCCCCATATGTGCCACATCGGGGCACTTGGGACCCCCGTATTGCACGTGGGTGCACGTGGGTCTGGTTTGCACGTGCATGTGCCACATCGTTTTCCCCCGTCCCTGTGCCTGCCCATGTCCCTGTGCCTGCGCCCGCCTCAACAGGGTGCACCGTAGGTACCTCTCTTGATCTTCGTACACACCGTATACACACAAATACGTACGTGTAAAACTTCCTAGAAGTGCGCACGGGATTGCGCATTGAGGCCAATGACGCATTCAGGCAATCCTCCCGCTTGCAGCCTAACAGCTGCATATCACTACCCGCGAGCGCACCCCCCTCCGCGGCACCCCCGCACGCAGGCGGTCTGGTGTGGACACCCCTGGCGGCGGCCGCCGTGGCCTTCCTGGTGCTGCCGGGCGCCAGGGCGCTGACGGCCGCCCAGGCAGCAGCACGCGAGGCGGAAGCTGTAGCACGTGCGGAGGCGCGTGTGCGTGCGGAGATGGCGGCGAGGGTGCCCGTGAGCCCGCCTGAGAGTGCTGCGTGGCTGGGCCGCATGATGGGCGAGCTGTGGGAGCCGTTCGTACAGCCGCTCGTACTGGGGGAGAATCTGGGGCATTGGGCGGACAAGGTACGGCGGGCGGCCCCCGCGGGGTTCGAGCTGCAGCTTGAGGAGATGAGTCTGGGGAAGGAGGCGCCTAAAATGAGCAACTTTCAGGTAGGGGGGGGGTCTGGAAGTGGTGGAGGGGGGGCCGCGGAGGCGTCAGGAGTGTTACACCGCGGGTGGAAGGGGGGGCTAATGGCCCTGTAGAACAACCTGGGGAGATGCATGCGGGCGTGTACGTGTGTGGGGTGTGGGTTGGAAGGGGGAGGGCCGTACATGTGTGTGTATGCGTGCACACGTGTGCGTGTGGTTCGGGAGAAAGTGTGTGTGGATCATTTCGTTGGAGGGTACTTCGGAACAACTGAAGCGGGCTGGCGAATGACGGCAGGGGCTTCGGGGGAGGGTGGTGGCGGGATGCGGGGGCGGGGAGCGCTGTGGAATCGAGTTGGACAGTCGTGAACCGCACTGACCTGTTCGGTACCTTTTCTCAGCGTGACCCTTGCGTCCGTGCACTTTACCTGTTTCTCCTCCCCCCCCGCCCCGACCTCCCCCCGACCTCCCCCCCGACCTCCCCCCCGACCTCCCCCCTACCTCCCACTACCTCCCCCCCGACCTCCCCCCTACCTCCCCCCTACCTCCCCCCTACCTCCCCCCGACCTCCCCCCTACCTATCCCCACTGCCACGTGTTCCGCCGCATCTCACCCCCCGTCGGTGGACATCCCCCCAGGTCCTCGCCGACCCCGCCAGCGGCCGGGTGACCGCCGTGGACTGCGACATGGCCTTCGACAGCTCCTCCATGCGGGTGGTGGTGTCGGGAAGTGGACCCCTGGGCCGCTTCAAATCCACAATGACGGGAATCAACATGAGGGGTGAGCCGTGCTGCCGTACAGTGCAGTACAAGGGAAGTATCGGGGGAGGTAGGGACTGCCAGCATGCTAGTGGCCAGCTGTATCCCCTACTTCACACGATCAGACACGTTGAAAGCAAAATGTTCAACGGTACCGGAGGGGTCTTCGTACGGCACAGGCATCGTCTGGGCATCTGGTCTGTTACAACTTTACATGGTGGCGAAGGGGTTTCCTAAAATCCGCTACAAATATCTTTCTGGGCTGCCTCAAAGCAGAGGCCCCCGCCTCCCCCCTCCTCTATCGTCATCTAGGTCGCATGCGGTTACATCCCATCCCCGACCAGCGAATGCTCCTCTTCTCTTTCCGGGAGGCCCCCCAGATCGACCCCAAGCTGACCTTGGAGGTAGGGTGTGTGTGGGGTGGGGTGGGGGAAGGGTTGAAGACAGTGATGGGGCGGGGCAGAGTAACAGGGGAGGGGTGGGTGGCGTGTTGGCGAACAGGTAAGCCAACCACGGACTGGGGGAAGGGAAGCCCCCGATTAAAAATCGTTGTACGGCTGTTGTACTTGACTGTCGTACTTGACTGGATAGCAGTGAGGTGTGGATGTTGGGAGGTTGGTCCTCCCTGCGTCCCCGCCTTGACCGCTGTTGATAGTCATCACTGGTCAGTAAATATGTTCCTGATGCGGTCCTATATTTGTCATCTCCTCGATTACTAACCCCACCAGCTATATAACTTTTCCTCCATACTAGTAAAAAATCTGGCGCTATCGATGAACTCGAATGAACTTTTCCTAATCAGGATACGTTACCATCAGGTCGTTTTGGTAATCTCCTGGACTACGTCCAGCTACCTCCGGTATCTGCTTCACTCGCCAGTGGTTGATCTTACCTCCCGCCTGCCTCTTCCCCCCTTCGCAGGGTCCGTTCCTGGGCGCCCGGGACATCCCGCCCACCTCGCTGCTGCGCTCCCTGCTGGCCGCCTCGCTGCGGGACTGCCTGGTGGAGCCCGTGCGGGGGGCCATCAGCCTGGACCCGGAGCCGAGGGTGGGGCAGGTGCGTACACACGTGCTGACGGCGGGGGGGTGCGTGTGTGTGTTTTGGTGGTGGCCACTGGGCGGTATGTGCAGGGCGGCACGTAGGTGTGTATGGGTGCGCGTGCATGTCGTTGTCGTATCCCCCGGGGGGCCGTTTCCTGTTGGGCGGCGGAGGCTATTCCACCTGGAGTGTGGGGGGATGGAGGGGGGGTTGGAGGTGGGGGCTGCTGTGGGGGCTGCTGACCGCCCGGGTGCCAATACGCAGTGAGCCAGGTAGGGTGCAAGTGCGGGGGCGCGGGGTTGTGTGGTGCAGCAGGGGGCACGGGGTCGCCTGATGGTGGCTGTGTCCCTCTCTGTGGCCTCTCTCTCTGACTCGGCTTCAGTAAGCTGCGGGGTAGCCAGGTAGGTAGGGGGTTGGGGCGGTGAGTGCAAGCAGCAGGACAGCGTTCAGAGGGGACGGGCGGACAGACGAGCCTGCCGACCACGATGATGGCTGAAGTCATCGTAGTCACCAATAACATGTCGTGTTTTAGCTCCATGACGTCATGACGTCATTGTTTGAGGTGACCATTTACAGCTGCCCTTGGATAGTCCAACAATACATAATATGCTACATGTGCGATGGTAGCTGTGTGACGCGACACCGTTGTTCCGTACCCCAACCCTCTGAGTCGCAGCCCGTTGACACGCTGGTCAACATCTACGTCGAGTCGGTGCAGGGGATCACCGCGGAGGGGGCGACCGGGGCAGCACCCGCACCTGCACCCGCACCCGCACCCGCACCCGCGCCCGCGCCCGCGCCCGCGGCGGCAGGCACCGCATCTCAACAGCAGGCGGCGTCGCCGCCATCATCGTCACCGCCACATCCCGCATCACCATCGCAACCAACCTCGACGAGCAGCTACTTGCAACAACACACTAATCCGCAATTGCCGTACCAAGACGACGCCACAGCAGCTGCATTTTTTGACTCGCTAGTAGTTCCCGACACTTCATCCCAGTCGGGCCCCTCGTCGGCTGCTCATGGTAGCGGAGGTGGGAGTAGCAATGGCGGCGGCGGCGCGGGGGCCGGAGGTGGCAGCGCAACGGTGGCGGTGGTGGCCGCGGCTTCAAGCGCTGCTGCAGCGGCCGGTGAAGCCGTGGTGGAGCGGGCGGGGGCGATTGCGAGCCTGGTCCCCGGTCTGTCCGCTGTTGCCGGGGGGGGAGGAGGAGGCGCGGAGGGTCCTGGGAGGACACCTCGGCCCAGGATGCTGCAGGTGCCGGGAGGGGGAGGGGGAACTGTTATGCCGTACTGACGGGGCTGTCAGTGTGCGGAAGTGTCACTGCGTGAAGTGTGTACGCATGGTGGGGGGGGGATTGTCGGAGGTTAACGTGATACCCATAGGTTGATTGAAAGTTGACGAGGTATTGGTATTGTGGTAGTGGGAATAGACTGGAAGACGGAGACACGCGGCGACTCCTACGGCGTCAAACACGAGCAGGGTGTGCTACCTGAAGGTCTGTGACGAAGAGAGGACTGCTTTCTTCGTACATTGTTTTTCTGTATATGGTTACTTCGTACTGTGTCGTTCAGACGAATAACTAACATTCGGATACTGCGGCTCGACGCTCACACTACCAGGTTATTGCCATCAACACGGACAGCAAGCTGCAACGGGAAACAAAACCCGTGCCGTACACACCACACAAACCGTCAACGGCCAGCGCTGGTGCGGTTCCAGGGGGTGTCGTACCAGTAATGCAAATGCTCCGTCTTAATGTGGGCCACAAGGACACCATCTACAAGCTCCTGGTACGTGTGTTGCGCCCTCTTTACCGCTGCAATCCTTGTGCTCCTGTTTCCGTCCAGCATGCGCCGATGTGCTCCTACAGGTCTACTCCCCTCACCCGTCCGTCACTGCGCTGTGCGACTGGTCCAGACTGGGTGGTGGGGCTGTGAGGGGGGCAGTGAGAGCCCCCCGGCGCCTCGCTCCATTGCCCCACCCGCCCCATACGCAACTGCCAACCACAGCTGCTGCTACTGCTACTGCCATTGCTACTCGACTGCTGCAACTGCTGCCACTGCTACTCGACTGCTGCAATTGCCACTGCTACTGCAGCAACTGCCACTGATGCTACTGCTGGTACTGCTACTGCTGCAGGTTAAGGACCTAGGCCGTAGCAGCTTGGTAGGGAGTGTCGCCGGGGGATCAGCGGCTGCTGCTACTGCTACTGCTACTGCTGGCAACACCGGTGCCGGGTCCTCCACCACTTTGCCGCCATCTGCCGCGTCATCCCTTTCCTCCTCCTCCTCCTCCTCCAGCTCCCCCGCCGCCGCCTCCTTCGGCCCGACTTCCGCGGCGTCATCTACTCCCTCATCGGTCGCTGCGGCTGTGGTTTCGGGGCTACCCACTCCGGGCCTGTTGGGCTCGGTGCGGCTGCATGTGGCGGCGGCTAAGGACGGGTGCACACTGTTTTGGGCGGCGGGGGCGGGGGGCGAGCCCGTGGCAGTCCGATGGAGGTGAGCGAGAAGACAGGATGTAGCTGATACTGGGCTAGGGCCGGAGTTATCACCGAACTGGTTGTGTATGTAGGATGGTGGGGGGAGGGTGCATGGGCATGGCAAAGCGTGCGCATGGGGCCATGAGTGTCATACATGGCAACAAACTGAACGGTTTCCGCAGCACTACAGTTTATTTGTGCCGCCCCTTTTTCCGTTATTGGTGTCTTCCTATGTTCTGTAGCTTCCCAAGCTCCTAGCAAACGGCGCCGTGCACTTTAGGATGAACCTGGCTTGTTAGGGCACGTCGAAAACATCGTTCACACATCATTCGGCTGAAGCCTGTCTCACTAGTTGTGTTTTGCACAACCCACTCCTCACAGACCCGCGGACGGGCCTTGGCGGGTGACTCTCCCGCTGGAGAGCCCCACGTCGGGTCTCCCACCGCCACCACCAGCAGCGGCACCAGCAGCAGCGGCACCACCAGCGCCTGCTGCCGCAGCAGCTGTATCAGCCCCCACGACACAGGGCAGGGAGGGAACACCTGCGGCCCAGGGAGGTCTCGGAGGCAGCTCGGGTGCCACCGGCGGCGGCAGCAGCAACGGCAGCAACGGCGGCGGCGGTAAACGGGGCAGTGGCGACAGCAGCATTAGCAGTAGCAGTAAGGAGGTGGACATCGCCTCCGATGCGATGGTAAGCGCGGGCGCTCCACCAGTTCGCAGTGATGCCGCCGTGTCTGCGGCACAGCAGGCAGAGGCGGCGGCGCCGCCAGTGTACGGCAGTGCCACGCTGGAGGCCGGCGGGAAGGCTCATCATCACGCGGCCGCTGATGCAGGAAACGCCCGCAGCGCTCCTTCACATAGTCAAGGGTCGGCGGCGGCAGTTGGCGGGCCGAGCATAACCCTGCTCATAAGTGCAGACCCGTGGGCCTATAAGGAAACAAAGCTGCTGTACGGCAGTCCGTACGATAGTCCTCGTCCAAGGTCCCTCGTTTTGCAGGTAGGGTAAGGGTGTATGTCTCACCAGCTGGTATGGTATGGTAGGTACTCCGTTCTGCTCTGCTGAATCGGGTTGGGTCGCTCGCACCTCTGTGGACAGCGACGTGGGTCACAGGTTCATAATGGCGCCGTGCCGGGTGAGACGACCGCGGGGAGCTGTAGTGGTTCAGCCGGGGCTGCCGGGGGAGGGGGGGCTGTGTGTCCTGGTTAGCATGGCGGTTCGTACTGCACACACATGGCGGCGCTGCGGGAGTAGTCAATAGGACCTGTGCACCTCACGACCTCACTGCTCTGCACCATGTTGGTGTCTTTGATGGCAGATTGTGGAGGCGCGCGACCTGGCGGCGCACGACTGGGCCGGCACATGCGACCCGTATGTCCGTATATCGTACAATGGTCGTACATACCGAACACGGACGTTGTACAATGCGCACACGCCGGTATGGCAGCAAACATTCATCCTTCCGGACGAGGGATCGGCCACCAGGTATGTATGTATGTATGGACGTATGTATGTCGGGGGCCCATGCTGATGACTAATCCCACTTCACCGCGCTTATGTGCAGCCCCGTCATTCCGCCCCGGAACCGGTTGTTGCTGTCGGTGTACGACAGCGGTGTGTCGCGGGACGATCGTCTTGGCAGCGCCTCTCTGAATCTGGACATGGCTTCCGAGCACCATCTGCAGGTCCGTTGGAGGTTGGTAGGGGGGCCATGGGTGGACCGCGGTAGGGAGGGAAGAGTTCTGCAACACCCCCTGGTCGGTTGGTCGGTTACTGTTTGTGAAGTCCATTCTTTTTGTTGGCTGGCTGTGTCGGCCTGTCGGTTCAGGTGGCGCAGATGGGCCTAATTTGCGTATAGGTTGTGTTTGCCTGGTCCAGCTGGCAGGGGGATCTGGGGCAGCTGGCAAGATATCCGTTGTGGCGACCCGTTGCTCAGACGGGTCGGTTTACTTGCCACTTACTTGGGGCTTCCCACGTCGCCACCATTAGTGATGACCAGCATTCCGGGGGACACATCTCAGGCCATCTCTTCACATTGAGCACCTGCTCACGGATCTCCACATCCGCCGTTCCGAGGGCCCCACAGGACCGATGGATTCCTCTCCAGGGCGCGGAAAGCGGCTGGCTGCGTGTACGGCTTGCGGCAATTCCGGATTCACCTGACTCGGCATCGGTACGGCGGACCGTGGAGGCCCTCGAGGGACTGACCCGTGGGTCGTCCCCACTCCTGCAGGTTGTCGTGCTGAGTGTACGTGCACTGAGTCCCAGACGGGGTGCCCAACTGCTAGGTCTGCGAGATGCGTACTGCAACATCACGTACGACGGTGCCCGTCACGTTACTCCAGTCGTACGGCAAGACCAAAACCCACGTTGGGACTATTCGGCTCTGTTTGTTATGCGGGACGATGATGCTGAGGGGCAGCAGCAGACCGGTGCGGGCGGCCATCGGCAGCAGGAGGCAGTGCCGAGGCCAGCACACCAGCCAGGAGAGGAGCAGCGGAACCAGGTGGAGGGGGCAGCAGGGACAGCGCTGGGGGCGACTGGGGGCGACTCGCCTGCCTCCTCATCGCAGTTCACTGCAGGCGGCAGCCGCAGCAGTAGCGGCCGCACGCATGGGGCCAGGCGCGGGTCTGTCAATGCGGTGGAGAACAGCAGCTATGTTGAGGGACCGTCTGCCACATCTGATAACACCCCTCTAAACAATGGGCGGCAGGAGCGCGGCAATGGAACTGCGGATGGGCGCAGCAGTAGTGGGAGCAGAGGGAACACAGACGATGAGGGCGATGGCGGGGCTTCTTTGGCTTCATTTCCACCGCACCCACTTTCAATGTCTGCCCGAGCAGCAGCAGCGGAGCCTGCACTGCCATCAGCAGCAACTGAGACGACGCCAAGGCCACCAAGGCCCCGGCCTCGCTTCCGTCGTGACCTCAACCGGGACATCCTGCGGCTGGAAGTCAAGGATTTGGCCCCGGTGGCCCCGGATGACCTGGGCTGGGTGGAGCTGCCGATACGGGCGCTTCTGCCACAGCCCGGCGATAGCTGGCAGGGCTGGCTGCCGCTGCGGCGTGGAGAGGGTGCTGAGCTGCTCGTTCGGATCAGCCGTATTGAGCCGTTGCCGCTGGGAGAGGCTGGGCTGCCGATGCCGCAGCAGCTGCAGCCGCAGGAGTGGCCAAGTGGTAAGGTGGGAGCCGGGGCTGCCGCATCACCAGCGGTACAGCCGCCGGCTTCAGGCACAGCCCCAGCAGGTAGCAATGGAGGCAGCGGCAACGGGGATGCGGGCGGCAAAGCTGTGGGATCTGAGGCTGGTTCCGGTGGTGCAGGAGGCTCACCCACACAGGGTGTTGCACTGATGCAGCGGGTGACGTTGGACAGCTTCACGGAGCAGGTGAAGTGTTACGGTCTGGGAGCGGGTGGGGAGCCGCTGTGCATTTTCGGGGCCGGTGTTGTTGAGATGCATTTCGCCAGAAATGGGAAAAGGTTTCCCGATGTTTGTAGTGTAGTGCGTGCAGTCCACACATATGCGCACGGAGGGGCATCACGGCAACTAAAAGTTGCGGATGCCTATGTTGTTAGTAACTCCGTCACCATTTCATGTCATGGAATCACGAGAGACTGTCCGCAGTACCACATGATTTCCCCGCGGATGGGAAGCAACCAAGCGTGAAGATGGCTGGATGAGGTTGCCGTTGGTAAAAGAAGCTGGGGCAATCTGGTAGCCGCATGCCAGTATGTTTATCCCTGTTTATATGCATCGGTTATTAATGCGCATTGGGTTTTGTTGCTGGCCGCTATGAGCGATTAGAGCTTATGGGGATTGCATGTGAGCAGAGAAGCTTTGCGAGCTCCAAGCCATGGATGATGAAGAGCATGTACTCTTGGAGTGCCCGGCATATAGCAATTGCTGACATTCCGTCGGGGTTCAGGTGGATCAGACTGACCAGCTGAAGTTAACGAACCTTATCCGCAGTATCTGATAGCAGGTGCACTGCTACAGCCTACCAATCTGGGTACTTCCCTTAATTTTCTACGTATCTTTTCTTCACGTTGCGTGAAAGGATAAGAGCCTTTCATATGCATTCTTTCATGTTACCTATCTCGGACATCCCGAGGCATGCCCTCGGGCCTCCGGCTTGTAGGGGCCCGCTACACCTTCAGAGAGTAACACAACTCAAGGTGTAACACACATAAAAATTTTGGGCATCCTTGCATGCAATGTTAATGTGTCGGGCCTCAACAACCAAGCCCACACCTATCGCGGCCTTCTTCCCCGTTCATCATTAACTTTCCCTCTCTTCCTCCCCCCCTTGCTCCCTGCTGTCTGTGTTTGGTGGTTGTGGTGCTTGGTTGGTTGTTAGGTGCGGGCAGCGAACAGGGCAGCGAGTAACATGGAGCAGGACCTGCGCGTCCGGCTTGGGCAGGACGTCATCCCCAAGTTGCAGGTACGTTTGTGAAAGGCTTGTGTGGTCCTCTTGCCTTCAATGAGGATCTGCTTAAATGCCTACATTCTCTTTGCTCCATTCTTCCGCCCACATGCGTTCTGTTGGTATTCTGCGGATTTTTCATCATTCCCTCCCCCGGTGTATGTCCGGAACCAGGACTGGTGGAAGGGTACCCTGCAGCACGCGGCCAACTCCCTGGAGAAGCCGGTGAGTGGGCACTGGTCCAGTCTCTGGTCCTGGTCCGGGTGCATCGGAACTCCATCCGAACCCAGTCATCACGTGGTGACGTCACGTGTGGATGGCCCAGCTCTAAATTGCCTGCTCCTGGTCTGCTTTTGCAACATTTTCACGTTCACCTGTATCCATCCAGTCTTTGGCTCTGACTTTGTGAAGAGCTGCATGCACGCATTTGTCATGTACACAACCTAATATCTTTGTCGTACCTGTGCGGTGTACCTATGTGCATGTAAGGTTTTATTTTCTTACCATTCTGTATGCCCCCTCACCATTTTCACAGGGTATGCAACTCAGTTCATGGCTCCAGAGCCCCCAGCTTGTGCCAGGCATATGGTTGGAGGGCATCAGTGCAATGCAAGGCAAACGGCAGTCACAGGTGCTGCAACAGCAGCGGCAAACGTTGTTACCGCCATCGCCACCTTCGTCCATGTCATGGCGGCCAAAGCAGGTGCAGGAGCGTCAGGTGAAGGGAGAGGCAAAGGATGGAGCTGACATGCTTGGGCCGCAGGAGCAGCTGTTGTCATCTGGCAGTAGTATTCCGAGTAGCGAACGCGGCGGCACTGTAGGAGGGCTTCTGGCAGGAGAGCGAAGACAGCTTGAGGGGTCAGCCCCGGAAATGAAGGATGGCAATAACACCCGTAACAGGGTTACGTCTGTGCAAGCTACAGCCGACGATACAGCAGAGAGCAACAGAAGTAGTGCAAATGGCTCCTCATTTAAGGAAAATGGGATTTCAGGGAAGATGGGGAAGGGAGGAGTTGGAAGGAAAAGTGGTGCTGCCAAGAGTAGCCAGTCTAATCCCCCGGAGGGTGGTGGATTGGGCCAGCTATTAGCTAGGACCTGGGAGCAGCTGCTGGGTCCGCCCGCCTATCAGCCAACAGTGCACAAACAGGAACGGCAAGAGGAGCAGCAACCGCCACCATAGAATCATGCCAAAGACCACTCCAGTTATCGCCTCATTGTGGAGGTCGCTATAATGTTGCTGTAAGGGTATCGTTAGCATGTGAAGGATGACCAGGCCTTGCGACTTACCGCTCGGAACCAGGATGCAGATGTGGTCGGGGCCCTCGTTGTGGCAGGGGCAGATGTCCACACGATCAACGAGTGCACCTTGATGTGGATCGTGGCACTTACATTACCGCGTTTCACTCGCATCCATCGTTACGCCTCTGGTGTTCTGAAACAATGCATGAGGCTCACGGGTCACTTTTGGATGCGCAGTGAGACACACACAAAGCAGCCATCCCGGGCACTGCTCGTGGCGGGGGTGCTGTATCCAGAAGATGTCCGGAGGAAGGTCTGAGGAAGGTCTGTGCAGTGTGTGAGGGGGGGGGGAGAAGGGGGCGGGATCCTCCTTTTAGCATTTTACTTGCGCATCTGAAGTGTGCCAGGCCACGATATCCCAGGAGCCTTCTTCCGTGATAGATTGCTATCGCCGATGTAGCAGCAAGTGACGATTTCAACTGGGTTTTGCAGTCTGCCTCTGAACCACCCGCTGGGCAGGGTTGTGGACGGCGGGTCTCATATTTCGTGCGTTTTCCCTTGTATCAGACTCGATGGGTCTTTTCCATACACGATGTTATGGAGTGTATCTAAACGTTACCGGTGGGGAGGAGGAGTATCGCTACTTTTTTGGGTGGGGCCCCAGCGCGAAGCGCCCAGGGGGGCCCCGACCTGTAGGATTGCCCATGTCCGTGTGTGTGTGCGTGTGTGCGTGTGTGTATAACGGACCAAACATAATATCTCGCCCGGCTGAAACGCGTTATAGGTACTATATATCATTCTCTATCGCATGGTATCTCGCCTGTAGCCAACAAAAATCGTATGAGCACAAACAACTTTGGCTGCTTCAATTGACCGAGGCCAAAGTCACATTAACGCCTCTCGGGCTAAATTTAATCTCAAAAGGTACCGCGTATCTCATATTTGAATTCCTAGATGACGGCGTATGATAACTCGAACTCCCAGCAGTGCAAGCTTAGCTCTCACACCATCAGCACTGCTGCAGCACTGCTGCAACAAAGCACATCTCCCACCGTGTTGACACTACCCATCAATTGTCACACGTGCCGCGCTAGCTACCGGCCTGTACGGATGCAGGGGGGCCCGCCCTTTTTGTGGCTTCGAGGAAGCCGACACCCGACTTGTCACGTTTGGGTTTCTCTCACATGATATGTCCGGCTGCATGTCGCCGCATCTATCACGCATAGGAACTGGAAACCGTGGATATGGTTAAGGTGATGCGGGATGGGCTGTTCTCGGGGGAGGTTGGCTGCTGTTGGGAAGCGCTTGACCAAGACGACATAGTAGACTACACTGCATATTCCCTCCTCGTCCCAATGCGGCGGGAAGACCTTGGTGCTTGTGGAGCCAGCAACCTGTGCATGCACGTTTGAAGTTAGTGCATGTCTAGTTACAGATAACACCCTGGCAGCTTTGTCATGGTCACATAAAGGCTCCTGGCAAAGACACAGCATGCTTAGTGCACAACACTTGGCCCATCAGCCTGCTCACAACATCAATGTAAGAGCCGTCAAGGCCTCTTACCTCCCATACTCTGGTTTCTGTACTGTTATGCTGCAACTTTGAAACATCAGGCAACCAGTGAACAAGTCGGGTGTCGGCTTCCTTGAAGCCAGAAAATGGGTGGGGGCTCCCTGCATCCATACAGGCCGGTAGCTAGGGTAGTGTCAACATGGTGGGAGCTATGCTTGTTGCAGCAGTGCTGATGCTGTGGGAGCTATGCTTGTCAGAGTGCAGGAGGCAGGAAGCCGGGGCTCATAACCTGTTGAAGAGACGGTGTCTCTCTGGAACCTAGCAGACACGGCTAAGAGTCATTGGCCGTTACACGTAGCCTGGAGGTCCGCGACCTGCCACCGACAGCCCCTTGCTTGGGTGTAAACGTATGAGTCTGAGGTGCCGTTACCGGCACACAGCAGGGGCTTGGCCGCCAAGTCCGCGGTCCAGGCCAGATGCTCAACGCTCAGCAGACACAATCGCAGCTTGCCAGCTTTCAGCCTGTTGGCTTTGCGGTCTGGTGCTGCAGCCATAACACACACGGAAAACAGTGCCCTACAGCACCATACACACTGCCTACAGCGCCCCTTCAGGCATTGACCGCCTGCTCACGCACCCTTGGCCCCCCCACAAAGCCTAGCTCGACACACTTCCCAAAAGCCCGCAGCACTTTCCGGTGCTGTCTGTGATGTTTATCCCCAAAGCACCAGCGGCTTCAGCAATCTGCCCCACAGCCGCGAGCTTCATCGTGGCACACTGCAAGTCTTCAGAGGCCCCGAGCATTGGCCAAAGTAATTCTACAAACTATCAGCTTGCGTACTTCATAGAGAAATGAAAGCAAATATGTCAGCCTGCAGGTGGCAAGACGGAATGCCTGTGCGGGCAGATGCTAACACAAGCTGGGTGTTCGAGTTATAAACACCGTCATCTCAAATTTCAATTATGAGATACGCGGCACGTTTTGAGATTAAATTTAGCCCGAGAGGTGTTGATGTGACTTTGGGCTCGGTGAATGGAGGCAGCCAAAGTTGTTTGTCCTCAAACAATTTTTGTTGGCTACAGGCAAGACACCTTGCAATAGAAAATGCAGTATATTACCAATAACGCGTTTCAGCCGGGCGAGATATTATGTATGTTGTTATATGGCTTCACCAGCGGCCCCCTTTCCCGAGGCAGTTCCCTGCTCTACCTGCGAGAGGGGCACCCTAATCCGTTCACACCATCCGACTTCAGAATGTATTCGTTGGGTTCAGCAACTCACCACCAGCATCCAACCAAATGTAGCGGATCAACGGCGCCTCAACTTAGTTCCTGGTCAGCTTGCAAGTTGATATTATCACGTCCTACACCGTCCATAAGATGAAGGACCACCTCCCATTTCAACACTCCTCAAACACCCGAGGAGTCGGCAGGCAGATTTGAACCCAGACACTCCGGGAGCAGAAGTCAGGCCTTAACCTCTGCCAGCCGTCGACCATATGTTTGGTCCACTACACACACACACACGGACATGGGCAATCCTACACAGCGGGTGCCCCCTGGGTGCTTCATGCTGGGCCCTACCCCCAAAACCAGAAACAATCGTTCTATTCAGTGCTCCATGGACACAGTTCTAACATGTGCAAACAAGTGCACATGGCACCCACACAGGCTCTGCCATGTGTGAGGAACCTCCTACCACAAAAGAAAGTCATGCCAAAGTGATCATGCAACCGGCCACCACTCAATAAAATAGTTTCCCTTGGTCCCTCACAGGTGCCAAACAGTCACAACCACAGCACGCCAATCGTCATCACAACACACAGCAAGACCATGTACACTTGACACCTGCCAGTGGTGGCTAGTGGCCTTCAAACAGCCTCAGCCAAGTCATCACCAGCAATGGTCATGATGCATGCTAGTATCATAAACCCTAAAACATCTTGATGTTGTTTGGATTTAACATCACACATGAACAGTGTTTTATTACGCATTTGTGTTAAGACTATTGTTATATCTAACCAGATCACAACTGGATGGTGGCGTCGGAAGACACCGATTGGAAGAGTGTTGTCCACTTAAATAGTGGGGATGCAGCCATCACTTGAATCATATGGCCTGTTCCGAAATGGTGCCGGAATGCCATACCGTTGATCCATGCTTCCAATTGATGATGGGGCTCCATGAGCCAGGGACCAGCATCCCAGTCATAGCCTGTGCTACGACCCCCGCCCATACTTCTGCAAGTATGGACTTATGCCTGAGGCGGCGTTTAACTTGTAGGCATCCATGACAGCTTCCCGCTCGCCGTCTAACCCAGAGGTTGGAGACATAAGATCTGACAGAAAGGGGGCAAAATAGGCAATTGGAATTTAGTTAGTTCCTGTGACTTGACCAACAACCAGCCAAGCAAGAAGGAAAAACTAGATAGAAAAGGTATCAGTTTGGGACCAGATTTTAAAAACGGTATACAACAACTATGCATTATCATCAAGTTCAGTGTGTTGTGAATCAGACGATTATTCCAGTCAGACCTCTCTACTGTTGTCTTGACGACAATTTGTCGTACTTATGGAACTGTACTCGGAGCTTAAGTAGCCGTATAGCGGAAGGCACAGAGCAGCTTGCAAGTTTATAACACAGTGCCATATTGGATGGAACCAACCAATAGTTTCCAATGCCCACCGGCCTTCTCCAAACACCTTGGCCCCGAACCCCACCACAGCCTAGGCTTCTTCGTCACTATTTTTGTAATCTTTTGTTTGCCCTCTCACTGCACACTTGCTGTTTCCCTACTTAACAGTTTGACCCTGCTCCCCCTGTTTACCTCAGCAGAAACGCTCGGGAAAAAAACACTTGAAGATCTCATACGACCGTACAAGCCGGCACTCCTGTGGGCATATCCCCTCCAGTTCGATGGTAATAAGGCCGCGTACCTCCTCGATTTCCTGCTCCAGGGCCGCCAAGCTGGCGGGGTGGGTGAGCCCGTTCTGGCGTGTGATTACTGTGTTGGCCTGTTCAGCCAGCTCAGCTGCTGTCAGGCCAAGCTTCTGAGCAAGCTGCGGCAGCTGTGATACCCGATCTGCCAGCATGTTCTGGTACCAAGTGCTGCTAGTTTCTCTGAAGCTTTGCGCGCCGCAGGTGTAGAGAAGAAGTTGCACAACAACGTTCCGAAGTCGATGAGCACGGTCCCTAGTCTGGTCCTCCCTCATGGCAGCCATATTCTGCTGGAGATTGTCTAGTTGAGTAGATATTGACTGTATCATCTGCAGGAGGTTGCCCGGCGGCACTGCGACCATGGTGGCACTGTTCACGGATGACCGGCCCTATTTGCCTTTCACTAGGAGGAGCCGATTTACTTGATGGTGTAGTAATTTGGAATCTGTTAGGATGTAAATGAAAGGTTTATAACTCTGTAATATTGCGGGCCTGCAGGCGGCCGTATTCTTGCAGTTGATGACGCGGCACAAGAAGCCTTCTTGAAGAAGCCAGTGTTCGGGCCGAAACGGAAACCTGCCGAAACGGAAACCTGCCGAAACTAGTTTCGGTGTTTCCGGCGAAGAGGTCCTGGTTCTGCGGAAAGGCCGAAACTAGTTTCGGCTAGCGCCGTACGGCGGAACCTACTTTGAATAGTTTCAAAGTGTAGGCGCGTTGTGCAAGGCTGCGAAACTCTGCGAGTTTATCTTATCAATGTCTCAGACAACTTCCGTTGTCAGTGCAGACACAGATCCGGTCAAAAACAAGGGCGGAAGGACCGCTGATCAGACCGTTTGGGCTCACTTTGAGAAGAAATAATATAATGCAAAGTGTAAGAACTGGACTATCATCTGCAAGTACTGCCGGACCGAGTCCAAGCAAGGGCGCCTTCAGGAGATGCGCGTCCATATCGCGCAAAAGTGCAAATTTGTATTATAAGCCCTAGAGCTTGCTTGCATGTGTGTATGCCAGTATTAGATGTTTGAGGGTTATCTTTGGTTAGGTACCAGTTCTGTGCAGGGCATGCCGTGATCTAGCACAAGGTTAGTGTCGACTAGGACATGGTGCGGTATCAGGTGGTGTTGAGCACGGAGCGACAGGCAGATTTAGAGAATGGGGCCCAGCATGTGGCACCCAAGATGGCTGTGAGCAGTGGTATGGAGGGCAGATCTTCAACCTGGTTCAGCGGCCCCCAACCACCAGCAGCTTCATGTAAAAGTTTCCCTTTGCGCATCCCAACATCAGACGCCAGTTACATAAGAAAAATGTCAGTGAATTCAAGCTATAATCGCAGTTAGTAACATTAGGGTTTAGGGTTTTAGGGTTTTGCGGAAAGCTGCGAAAACTATAAAATGAATATGTAACGATGTTTTTTAGCTCTTCTCAGTGTGGCGATAACATGGACAGTCTGAAACCAGCTTGTGGCAGTGCGGTTCTGTCCGGTGGGATCTAGAATCTGGTGGATAGCAATCGTGCTCAAAGGTAGAGCCATCTAAACGTATTACTGGGGGTGGCGGGGGCCAAGCGATCAACTATTGTGTGCCCACACCCTTGACGGTGTTCACCCTGCCCCCTTCAAGCATAATAATCGTCTCCCTGTCCGTTGCGGAGCAGTGACATGTCTGCATGCCTACTCCACATACCCGTCTGGCATGTCTGCATGCCTCACGGACAAGTCTATGCTGACTGTGCATTAATCCAGTAATCGTCCAAACAATATGAATTCAAAATAAAAAAATCAAAAAGAATAAAAAAGGCGAGAGGGCTAAAGTATCTAAAAATGGCACCGCACAACGACAACTGCAACGACGTGGCTCTGTGAACTTCAACCACGTTTACGGACATTGTGGAATCAATTATCAAAAACCCTTCTTCTGAGCAGAAACACAGTCAATCTCTATGACTTCGGCAGCCCCCAGGTCGGGGCCAGTGGTTGTTGACATTTGACTTAATCTGATAACTCCATAGTGTAAAACGCAGTCTTTAAATGGCAAACACATGCCTGGAGTCTGTTTTTCAATTTCTGCCGTACAGCAAACGCGGAAATGCGGATTCTCTTTCCGCATTTCCGCCAATGTGGGCTTCGCTTCCTATTTATGCAGGTTTCCGTTTCCGCAGGTTTCCGTTTCGGCTCGTTCCCTGGTTGATCGTTTATATTGCTTGTTAATTGTTAGCTTTTTTTGTGCTGGCGAGGCTCAGTCTGGCCTAGCCTGGCAGTCCCAATCTAATGCACAGTTGCCCTAGTTTCTAGCCCATACATAAAACAGTGTCTTATGACTGGTTTACCTATTCAGTGCACCGAAATTTGACCGATGTCCTCTGCGGCTGTCCTCTTCAGGTTCGACATTCAGTCACGAACTTATGCGGACACAGACACGCTGTCTCTTAGGGTTTAGGGTTTGCTTAGGGTTTTAGGGTTTTAGGGAGTACACACGGGGGGAAAGAATGGGCTATTGCAGTGAAGCAAAACCTAACCTAGGTAATTATAGCGCCTGCAAGATTGGGGCAACATTTCTGGGTGCTGTTGCATGCCTGTGCAGTGTAATGCATTCCCCAGACACCAAGCAAATGCAGCAAAAGGCAATAACAGCGCCTGCAAGATTGGGGCAACGTTTCTGGGTATTGTTGCATTCCTGTGCAGCGAAATGCATTCTCCCTAGCACACACTACAACTCAACATCCCAACGATGGCGCATGTAATGTGGCAAAACAGATCGTCACCATTTTTCGTTGACAGGCTTGATGTTCCTTGACGTTAAATGCAAAACCAATTTCTGTGGTGTTCTGTGCCCCGACCCTCCCAACCCTCCCAACCCCGATTCCCTGACCCTCCCTAACCCCCATACCCCGCCAACCCCGGTGCCCCGACCCTCCCAACCCTCCCAACCCCGATTCCCTGACCCTCCCTAACCCCCATACCCCGCCAACCCCGGTGCCCAGACCCTCCCAACCCCAATTCCCTGACCCTCCCTAACCCCCATACCCCGCCAACCCCCATGCCCAGACCCTCCCAACCCTCCCAACCCCGATTCCCCGATTCTCCCTATTCATACACACCTTGTAGCGATGAATGAAGTACGTTCCTCGACTCGAAAAGCTCCAAGCCTCGCTCTGGAGGGTAGTGGGTGCAGTAGGAGGCCAAGGAAAACGTTAGGAGAAGCTTCAAACATGCACATTCTAATGCACCGTTTTTAGCACTTATCTAGGGCGTTGGGGAGTACACACGGGGGAAAGAATGGGCTATTGCAGCGAAGCAACGCCCCAGATAAGTGCTAAAAAG